>NW_007058805.1:0-1172 GCF_000164805.1 Carlito syrichta
CTCTTACTTGTTGGCTTAGGTTCTCTAAGCTTGCCAGATTGGGAACTGTGCCCAGCCTCTTAATGGGTAAAATATATGGAGATTGACAGATATTAGACACATATCTGGAACAGATACTGCCAAATGAAAATGCTATCTGGGCCACGCTCGGTGGCTCGAGTGGATTGCCTGAGCCCGTGGGTTCAAGACCTGCCTGGACAACTTGGTGAGACCTCATCTCTATAATAAATCAAAAATTAGCCAGGCATGGTAGCATGTGCTTGTGTAGTTCCAGCTACCTGGAAGGCTGAGGCAGAAGGATCGCCAGAGCCCAGCAGGTCGAGGCTGCAGTGGCTGGGAGCGGCCACTGCACTCCAGTCTGGGTGACAGAGTGAGACTCCAACTAAAAAAAAAAAAAAGAAAATGCTATCTGATTAAGAGGTGCCTCTGACCACACTAGGAATGCCTCTGTGTTGGAGTCTTTTCTTCTGAGACTGTCAGGAATGGGAAGAATTACATGGAAAGGAAATATCAAAAAAATGGTCTTGACATTGAGCTTTGCCATTGGACAGCGGTCTTGACTGTCTCCAGGCAATACCTGCACATCATTGGGCCAATATTTCTAGTGGCTGCTAAAGAATTTACCAAGGGTTCTCTCTAGTTATTGACATAAAAGCCTTATTCTTTTCCATTTTAATTGGGAGACATAATGCAGCGTGAGGAATGAAAGTTGGTTGCCTGAAGACAGTCGATTTCATGAATCCTTTTAGCAGATATATACCAAGGTGGACTTTGTATAAGTAACACTACAGAAAGAAAATAACAACTTCATGTTTTCTGCTGGTTGAGACCTGCCTTTTCCCTTAGGAAAGGTTGTTTCTGCCTTTTTTAGATTACAAACCAGTTAGTCATAGATGGTTTCTAAACCTGTATTCAATACTGACCCTGTTGCTGGTGTTCCATAATTAAAAATAACATTTCAGCCAGGCTCGGTGGCTCAGCGTGTAATCCCGTGATTTGGGAGGCTGAAGTGAGTGGGTTGCCTGAGCTCACGGGTTCGAGACCCGCCTGGGCAACTTGGCGAGACCGCATATCTACAATAAATCAAAAATTAGCCAAACGTGGTAGCGCGCATCTGTAGTTCCAGCTACTTGGAAGGCTGAGGTGGAAGGATCGCTGAAGCCCAGCAGGTG
>NW_007058806.1:0-594 GCF_000164805.1 Carlito syrichta
CCTGCTGGGCTCAGGTGATCCTTCTGCCTCAACCTTTCAAGTAGCTGGAACTACAGGGATGCACCAACACATCCAGCTATTTTTTTATATTTATTGTAGAGACAAGGTTGTGCCGAGTTGCCCAGACTGATCTTGAACCCATGGGCTCAGGCAATCCTTTTGCCTCTGCCTCCCAAAATGATGTGATGACAGGCATGAGCAACCATGCCTGGCTAAAGTGTCCAATTTTGTGAATCATCAAACACACAAATAATCAATTAACAATGAGACACCCCTCATGACTTTTTGGCTAAAAAGACAGAGACAGACCAATTGTGTGCCAGAGGTGATGGGGGCTGTGGGCACACTCACACACTGCTTAGGGAAGTGTGAATTGATACAACCACTTTGGAATGTGGTTTGAACGTGTCTGCTATGACCTCATTGCTCTATTCTGAGGGACACACTCCAGAGAATAAATGCATGTGGGCATCACAAGTGTGTGGCATCCAATATGTGGTCACTCTGGAAGTCATCAGTTGTAACTGAGTATTTGTGTCTCTGCAAATTTCCATGTGTTAAAAACCCTACTCCCTAACATAACAGCATTAGCCA
>NW_007058807.1:0-870 GCF_000164805.1 Carlito syrichta
CCTGGAAGTAGGCAGAAGGATCGCCAGAGCCCAGCAGGTCGAGGCTGCAGTGGCTGGGAGCGGCCACTGCACTCCAGTCTGGGTGACAGAGTGAGACTCCAACTAAAAAAAAAAAAAAGAAAATGCTATCTGATTAAGAGGTGCCTCTGACCACACTAGGAATGCCTCTATGTTGGAGTCTTTTCTTCTGAGACTGTCAGGAATGGGAAGAATTACATGGAAAGCAAATATCAAAAAAATGGTCTTGACATTGAGCTTTGCCATTGGACAGTGGTCTTGACTGTCTCCAGGCAATACCTGCACATCATTGGGCCAATATTTCTAGTGGCTGCTAAAGAATTTACCAAGGGTTCTCTCTAGTTATTGACATAAAAGCCTTATTCTTTTCCATTTTAATTGGGAGACATAATGCAGCGTGAGGAATGAAAGTTGGTTGCCTGAAGACAGTCGATTTCATGAATCCTTTTAGCAGATATATACCAAGGTGGACTTTGTATAAGTAACACTACAGAAAGAAAATAACAACTTCATGTTTTCTGCTGGTTGAGACCTGCCTTTTCCCTTAGGAAAGGTTGTTTCTGCCTTTTTTAGATTACAAACCAGTTAGTCATAGATGGTTTCTGAACCTGTATTCAATACTGACCCTGTTGCTGGTGTTCCATAATTAAAAATAACATTTCATCCAGGCTCGGTGGCTCAGCGTGTAATCCCGTGATTTGGGAGGCTGAAGTGAGTGGGTTGCCTGAGCTCACGGGTTCGAGACCCGCCTGGGCAACTTGGCAAGACCTCATATCTACAATAAATCAAAAATTAGCCAAACGTGGTAGCGCGCATCTGTAGTTCCAGCTACTTGGAAAGGCTGAGGTGGAA
>NW_007058808.1:0-973 GCF_000164805.1 Carlito syrichta
GATCAGTTCCAAGATTTCCATGTGGCAGGGAGAGTGCATGCTTTCCTTACAGTTTGGGGTCAAAAGGTCAGTTGTTCACGACTTTAAGAATACCTCCTTGAAATGCACATGGTAGTGTCTGTCCAGCAAACACCACATCCCTTTTGTTTCCTTTTTATTTCTTTTTTTCGCTACTAGCAAGCCTCTGGGGAAACAATATATACAATTAAATATGATCTGTCGGTGACCAACACTGACCAAGGGTGGGTTAGGACTCACACCGGAGAATCAGGAGACAGCGAGAAGAGACCTCTCGGAGGCAGTTTTTCTGGGAACAGTCTGATGAGGACTGAAGCCAATTTTATTCAAACCTTTTCCAAGTTATGTACCATTTTCTATACCCTCCAGCAGTGTGATAATCACTTGCTAGGGGCGTACAAGTTCCGTGCTTTACAAACCATGCATCACAAGACCATCACGAGACTTGCAAGTTTCGAGCAAACAATTCGAACTCCATGATGCCTGACGTGCTTCACAAAACTCACATCAAGGTCACAGGTGCACAATTTCTATTGTTGAAAATGTCTTCCATAGTGTTCAATAAATCATTCATATTATACTCTTTGTTCTAAACCCTGATTAATACAAAAAACTTTTCTGAGTTAACTCTAGGTTCAATCCAAGTTCACTGACTCCAAATATTTTTAACGATTAATATTATCAACTTAACAGTATACTATAATCTATAAGTTTACTTAAATGACTTAGCTGTTAGTTATACTATTATCCTATTACGATTTAACGTAATGCCTTATAACTCAGTTAAAACTCATTCTTAACTACAAACTTTACTATAATTCATATGAGTTTCATATGTCTAAACTTTAATTTTTATATGATCTAGTGATTGGACTTTAATACTATGCTATATCCTATTAAGCTAATACCTTATCATTAAATCTTATAATTATCATTAACGTATGATTTTTAAAAT
>NW_007058809.1:0-742 GCF_000164805.1 Carlito syrichta
ACATGGATTATATTGTGCCTCTGGTGACTAAGTATAAGAAAATTTGGACTCAGTCAATATCAAATTTACTTTTAGCCTGATTAAGAGTTTCCTACTGTGTGCAGGAAAGGATGATGTGCGTTGACGATTTGCTAACTTAGAAGGTTTTATGCATAATTAAACATATGAGGTGAATAGTGAACAGTCATTTTGTTCTTTAGAAGGTGTTCTGATTTTAAATTTTAAAAATGTGTTCAGTTAAAGTAAGCCTGGAATTTTAGACAGAAGCATGTCAGATAATAGCTGATGATATTTTATAACATCCCTTTCTTTTAGGAATATGACCTACTATTTTAGGATTAAAATCTTAACTTTTAGAGATTATATATAGGAAACTGACATGTCATAATGAAAAATGAGTTAGTGAATAAATAATTGGGGGAAAAAGATTCATTTTAGAAATCCCTTACAAGCAATGCTTTTTCAGTATTATAGAAGAAAAATAGTAATTAGGGAGAAAAATAACAAGCTTATCTGCAGAAACTGTATGTCCAAACTCATACACCATAAGACTTCCAGAAGTGCCTTAAAATGTATTTCCTGAAGTCTGTAATTTATTATATGGGGGTGCCAAAAAATGTGTACACATTTTGAGAGACGTTATCTATATATTACTTTCTGATGTTAAATTAAATTATGGTAGCATCGTGTAGCATGCTGTTTGCTCAACTGTGATTTCTCCATTTTTCTGCCCGTTGTGTGG
>NW_007058810.1:0-907 GCF_000164805.1 Carlito syrichta
GTGGTGGCAGCAGTTTAGGCTCTGGGGACAAGTACTGGGTTAGGTCCTATAGCCACATGGGGGCTCTGAACTAATAATTTTATCATAAAAGTAGCTCCGGGATCCCCTGCCCCGGCACTGTATATTCTGAGTCCCCACACTTTTCCCATCTCCCATCCTCGAGCATTCCTGCCTTCTTTGGTGAAGCTTATTGTTATGGGGTTACATTGTTCACCTCGGGTAGGGTTGCATCATTTATGGAAGTTGGGGGTACCTGCCCTCTGCACCTGTATTAAGTCGTTGGGCTTGGCAGGGCTCCAATTTATGAAACCTGTGGTGACACACGACCAGTTGGGGCAATAATACTGAGTAGGATTGTTACAGTTTTTATCTCTGTCATGCCCCGGGCATACGTAAAAGTACCAGTACCTGCCGCTAGTGCCTCCCTGGGTTAATTTCCATTGCATAGCGGCAGTGTGGTAGAATTGGGTCAGATCCCCGGTCATGACTGGAAACCATGTGTGTGGAGGGGTCATGTTTGAAGCTTGCCAAATGACATCATTGGTGGAAAGGTCTATAACCTGCTAGGTTAAGTTCACGGGTTGGTGGGGATTGGGGCTTGCTCGGAGGGACCCTAACCCTGTCATGAAGAAGCAGAAGAAGTATGACATAGTCTTAGCTTTAGAGGATTGTCCTTGTCCTGTTTGCTTTTCCATTCCAGAATGTAGTTCTGCAGTACTGCAAATGGCTCAGCTGGTTGTACGTGGGTGTAGTGGATCCACGGGACAATGCCGTCTACCTTGAGTGTGGTGGGTGTGGTTAAGACAACAACATAGGGCCCCTTCTAGAGTGGTTCCAGTGTATGGTGCTGGTGGCGGTGGATGTACACCCAGTCTCCTGGTCTATACCGGTGCGGGTTCGGGGGTGG
>NW_007058811.1:0-887 GCF_000164805.1 Carlito syrichta
CAGGGCCTTTGCGTACGAGCGTGAAACCTCCGTGTTTCACGGAGAGAAATCTGCAAGACATAGTGCCGCAATGAGTGACACAAGTGCTCCACAGTCACGAGCAGGAGAGCATTATGTGTGGATGGGGAGAATTCTAAGTTGTTTTTCCCTATGGCGTTTAAACCTAATAAGGACTACCAAGGCTGTGCCGTTTTCATTGCTGAGTAAGCACGGAGAGCCTCTGTTACACTGGGGGTGAAGCTGGGTCTTCCTGGGGACACGCTATTGAAGCCTGCGCTGCACTGCACTTCATTGGCAGTCTTTATACACTGGCTTTGTGCGTGCTCGCCTCCCTGATTCTCAGAGCTCTCCTGTATATGCACTATACTAGGCGGGGAGCATTTGGTGACCAGAGTGCAACTTCAGCTGCTGCACTGACTGGATCCAGATCTCCACAGCCATGGGTAGCCAAGCATGCTTCATTCAGCGGAGAATGCTGAAAAGTTTTCTCTTTTGACACGGGCGTCTCACACGGAATACAATGGCTCTGCGGGTTCATTTGCCAACGAGGCCCGAGAGCCATTGTTTGCTTTCCGGAAAACAACAGTCTTCCATGGGAGACATTCCTCCAAACGGCACGTCACTGAATGGGGGGGCAACAAGTATTACAGTGGCTTGGTCTTTGGCGTGACGCCTGATTCTCCCTGTTTTTCAGCGTGTATTATCCTACATTGAATGCAAAGGCCTAGCAGAGCTGTATGCAACGTTTCCTGTATACAAAGTGCACAACTCCATGGTGCCACACTGAGCGACATGACCGGTTCGCTGTCATCTTTGGGAAAGCATGATTTGTTCACCTACTGAATTCTGAAGGGTTTTTGATTTGACCTGTCCGTCTCCTATCCAAA
>NW_007058812.1:0-1087 GCF_000164805.1 Carlito syrichta
GGCAGAAGACTGGAATAAGGAAAGCTAACAACAAAACAATGAGCTATTTTATATTTTTTGTGTTTACTGACCACTTTCTATGATTCCAGACCCTATGCTAAGTGCTTGATATGCACCTGCCCACAATATTTGTGAGGCATGGGATTTTAAATATATCACCTCCTTTAATATTTTAATTTTCATTATCCTAGTAAAATAATGTGCCTATGTCCCCCAAAACTGCAAACCTGAAGCCTCATTGTACTAACAGTATGCTATAACCTAGGAGCTAGCAAACTTGTCCTGTCAAGGGCTTTCCAGGTCATTCATCCTTGTCCTTAGCACTCAACTCCTTGTAGCAGGAAAGGAGCCATTCACACTATGTAAATAAATGAGTGTGACTGTGTTCCAATAAAATTTGTTTATTAAAAAAATGTGGTAGACCAGATTTGGTTCATGAGTCATACAGAGTGAGAAAGAATTTTTATCTAAGAAATGCAAAAATTATCAGGCCCAGAGGGACATTGAAGCTTTTCTATAATAAAAGGAAAACATTTCTCATTCACATTTGTAGCAACTCGAAAAAATGATAACTTTCTACCTCTGGCTGGCCCAAGCATCTTATGATGTTTGTGATGACTTCACTTCCTGTTTAATTATATGCAGTGAAGATTATCTCTTTGCTCTTAAGTAGAATTGAAATTCTACCTTTTAATTTGTCTGCAAGTTCAAACAACCCACAGAGAGTACCTATAAATAACACTAATAATACAAGACAGATGCAATCTCACCATCTTATTCCTTTAGAGAGCTCCCAATTTTGAAGAGTCTAAGCAAAATCTAATAAACTTTGTTCTAATCTATTGCATTCCCACCTGCCAAATTATTTGACAGTAAAAACTGATTCCAGTCCTTTGGATGTTGAGCTGAAAAGTTAAACTAAAAAGCCCTGGAATACTGATCTAAGAATAGATGTTTAGAGTTGTAACACAGGAAATATAGAGTCAATAGAAGATTTAACTTGGAACCTGCTGCCTCTTGTGAGCCAAGCAAGATTCCCTTAGTGTTCACATTTCCCCCCTTGTTCTTTCCTTTTTTTTTTTTGAGT
>NW_007058813.1:0-386 GCF_000164805.1 Carlito syrichta
CTGCTGGGCTCCGGTGATCCTTCCTACTCAACCTTCCAATTAGCCTGAATGACAGGCATGCGCCACCACCCACGGCCGATTTTTTGATTTATTGTAAAGATGAGGTCTCGCTTCCCAGGCGGGTTTTGAACCTGCCGGCTCAGGCAATTCACACACCTCAGCCTCCCAAATGTGCGGGATTACAGGCTGTGCCCCGAGGCCGGCTCATATGAATCCTTTATTGTAAATTTCAGGTCTGAAAATAATGATGTTAACTTAATTGTTATTTCATTGAATCTGTAGATTGACCAAATGGCTAATTTTTACTTTAAAGAGGTAAGCCAACTCAGGGAAACAAGCATGTAAAATTGTCATTAATGACATCCGCCTCAAAACTTTGACATCAT
>NW_007058814.1:0-763 GCF_000164805.1 Carlito syrichta
CCGGGGTGGAGTGTCTGTATCCTCATCTCTGCCCCTAGCCAGAGGAGCCTGCACCCCAGATGACAGCCAGCCCAGTCACTTCTACCAGACTTACCACTTACCAGCAACGCTCAGAAGAGCATTTGGCTTAATTCCTTCATCAGGGGCTTTAATCCCTCTCATGAAAGAGTGGCATATGTCATTGATAATGCAGCCAAGGAGAGATTCAGAGAACCCCAGGGGCTCCTCACCACGAATGACCCCCAGAGTAGCCCCTTCCCTCCCACAGGTCCCATGCAGGGCCCCTCCCTCCCACAGCCCCCCTAGAGCAACCCCTCCTCTTCCACAGTGCCACCGCCATCTGGGCAGGTGGTCCAAGGTGATCCAAGTGTTCTTTCAGTTTCCACTTTTCCTTTTTCTTTCATTTCTTCTAGTTGTATAAACACTGGGGACAGCAGCCAGTGGCAGAAATCAAGGAGGGAGATGGCCACAAGCAGGGTGTGGAGAGTGTCTGGGGTTGTGTATCCGGGGACTGCCCTGCATTTGCCCCAGGCCGATCCCCTCTTTCCTTCCTTCCTTTTGTTTCTTCCTTTCTTGGGTCCTTGAGAGTGGAATCGAGGGAGTAACTGGCACCCTTTCCCCAGAGGGGCATATGGTGTCAGGCAGCAGAGAAGGGGGTGAGGCATGGGAGCAACAAGGCCATCTTGGATGACAGGGACAATATCCAGAGATGTGTGAGCAAATGAGTCAGCAACAGCCTCTTGACTGAATGCCCGGCTCCCCC
>NW_007058815.1:0-840 GCF_000164805.1 Carlito syrichta
GAGCATGCATAAATGATATGATACAATTATTTACCAAGGAGGTACATTGTTTGATGATTGCTGTTTACAAAACAAAATATGAATTTAGCAGAACATATAGCAAACTTCTAATATTATTATGTAGGTTGTTATGACTTACTTGATTAGATATAAATGTGTGAATTGCTTCTGTATTTTTTTAGAATGAGTTTTTCTATTAATTTAAAGTGTACTGAATCATATCTCTATCCTCCATTTATTATTGGGACACATAAAAGACACAGAAATAGCATATTCTCATTGTTTACAATATATTTTAGTAAATGATGAAAAAGAAAAATACAAATGAAGGCATGTTCACATATCTCTTTCTTCTTTATTCTAATGGTGCTGTTGCAATTTCACAATTAGGGACAAAACAGATATGTATTATTCTATGGGAGTTTAAGGTAATTCAGCATTTACACAATTTTATTTTGTAATTACCTATTTTTCAATTATTTTAGCTTATTTTATTAATATAATTTCTAAAAAATACAAAGAAAATTTTACAATTTGGCTCTATAAAATTAACCCAACATATTCCTCAAAGTTTTATTTTCTATGAAATAAATATATACATCTAGTTTTATATGTGATATTCTCATTATCACACTCCCTCTAATTTTATTACTATAATCTGACTTAGAAATGTTGAACAATGTGGTCATAATCCAAATAAATACTTTCATCAGCAGATATTATCTCTTCAATTTATTTTGATGGAGTAATATTTATGGCATATATACAATGCCAGTCATTTTTCTAATCTTTCTACTCAATCTTTCTAACAAATATTGCATGATCCACTGAAATAAATGA
>NW_007058816.1:0-817 GCF_000164805.1 Carlito syrichta
CTGCCTCCTCTTCTCTGATTGCTCTAGCCAGGACTTCCAATACTATGTTGAACAGGAGGGGAGAGATTGGGCATCCTTGTCTAGTTCCAGTTTTCAGGGGAACTGGTTCCAATTTTTGTCCATTTAGGAGTATGCTGGCTGTGGGTTTCTCGTAGATGACTTTTACTATTTTGAGGTATGTTCCCCGTATGCCTAGATGTTCAAGGGTTTTTATCAAGAAGGGTGCTGGATTTTATCAAAGGCTTTTTCTGCATCTAATGATATGATCATGTGGTTTTTGTTTTGACATCTGTTGATGTATTTAATTACATTTATGGTTTTACGAATGTTGAACTAGGCTTGCATGCCAGGAATGAAGCCTACTTGGTCATGGTGGATAATTTTTGAGATGTATTGCTGAATCCGGTTTGCTAGGATCTTGTTGAGAATTTTAGCATCTATGTTCATCAAAGATATTGGCCTGTAGTTCTCTTTCTTTGTTGGATCTTTACCTGGCTTGGGTATCAATGTGATGTTGGTTTCGTAAAATGATTTGGGGAGAGTTCCATCTTTTTCAATCACCTGGAATACCTTCAGTAGGATTGGTATCAGCTCCTCCTTGAATGTCTTGTAGAATTCTGCTGGAAAGCCATCTGGACCAGGGCTTTTTTTTCTTATTACGTAGTCAATTTCCTTGATTGTTATTGGTCTATTTAGGGTCTCAATTTATTCTTGTTCCAACCTAGTAGGTTGTGTGATGTCAGAAAGTCCTCCATTTCCTTATGGGTTTCAAGTTTGTTTCCATACAAGTGTACGTAGTAGTCTCTAACGATCTTTT
>NW_007058817.1:0-747 GCF_000164805.1 Carlito syrichta
CCCAGCGGGCGATGGCCTCTTCCCGGTCTGACGGCGGCGGGCTAGCGCCTCAGGCACCCTTCCCGCCGCCGGCAGCCCCGCCACCCATCCCTCGGCGCCAGGGGAAGGAGCCGGCGGCCACACGAGGAGAGGACTGAGCACCTCCTCCCGCGTCCCGCCAGGCTCGGGGCACTCACTTTTGAGAGCGCCGATGAGCGACTTCCCGTCCTTGATGAATTTCTTGGTCTTCTCCAGCTCCGCTTCATGCGACTTGAGCGTCTCTTGGAAGTGCGGGCGGTGGAGGCAGCAGTCACTGAACTCAAGCACGGGGAATCCTATGGCCCGCGGCGCCCGACCGGGGGACCCGCCTGCCCCGGGCCACGGCAGCCCGCCGTTTCCCACCTTGAGAGCGCATGCGGCGGGACCCGGGTGACTTTCCCTCCGCCCGCCGCTCCACAGGTGTGGCCACCTCGCCCCCCACACCGCAACGTCTGAGGGCGCGCCCAACTACCGACCCAGCCGGCCGCGGCTGACCCGGGCTCGCGAAACGGGGCAGCGGGCGAGCGGGAAACGCGGCGGTGGTCCCACAGCGGCGCCAGGAAGCGAGCGAGCAGGCACCCGAGTGCGCCAGCTCCTCCCCACCTCTTTCGTCTGCTCGCTCTCCCGCAACCTCGAGTGCCCTCTCACAGTAGCCTTGGCCGCCCCATCGGCGCCTGGGCTGTTCGAACTTCCTAGCGATGATCTCATCCCCGCTGGACCAATCAGTAT
>NW_007058818.1:0-682 GCF_000164805.1 Carlito syrichta
TATGAGGGTCTTCTGGCTTTGTTCACTTTTGAGGTTGGAGTGTAGGCTGCAATCTGTACTTTTTTGCAGTTTTGAGGTTTAATTGTGAGGGAAGCTGTGGTTCAGAGTGTATATGCTGATTCTAGCATGCACAAATATGTGTATTAGCTCACTGGAACCTATTTCCCTCTGCCTTACAATCTGTCCATTCAACAGTATGTAGTCTTGGTTCCTAGATTAAAATGGGAATTTAAAAGAGAAAAATAATGGAGGAAGAGGGAGTCAATAGGAAGTTAAAGAGAGAGAAGAGCGAGAGGGAAAACAGACATGCATACCAACTATCAGGTGAGAAAGACACACAAGGCCGGAGAGAAGTGGAGGAAGATACATAAGAAAGATTCCCTAAAGAATACTGATAACTACACAGAAACAGACCAATACAAACATGAAACAGTGTAAGTCAGAAGGCAAACAATGATCGTGACCAAAATAAACAGTCAAAATGATAAAATCATAAGTCACAATAAGAGATCAGACTAAAATCACTTCAGCTCTGATCTCAGTCTCTCCCTTTTGTTTTTAAATTGCAGGCAGATAGGTTTACTCACAGCTTGGGTTTGAATGCCTGGGAGTTGCTTTTATCTGATTCAACTTAGGGGTGGGGATTTGTCTCCTGTTTAGCAATGTTACCATAGGAACCAAG
>NW_007058818.1:2110-2940 GCF_000164805.1 Carlito syrichta
TATCTCCAGGTTCTTCTGCCAAGAACTCCAGCTGGCCCCAAGTCAGTAAAAAGGAGTGGTAGATGCTAAGAGCAATTCGTCTGAAGGCCATTCTTCTTGCTCTGGTCATTCTAGGGCGCAAGTGGTCATCCTGAATGGTGAGTCAACTCATTCGCCTGGTTAAAGAGTCTTCCTGTTCCAGACTGGGTTGCTGAGGCATGATCTGTTCTGTGGGAATATCCTCATTTAAACGCATAGGGGACATCTCCTGCTGACAATCTGCACGGGCTACATTTCGAGAATTATCCCTCCTTATTGAACCAATTCTGGTCACTCTCTGTGCAGAATAGCCTCTCCCACTGGTTAGTAAAATATCAGACCCTCTCCATTTTCCTGTAAGAAGATCCTTCCATTTTACCATGGGTTTAGTAGTTCATTCTGGGTTCCAGTGTCTAGCCATAGCTGAATTGACTGAGGAATCCATGTTTAAATGATAATGAATATAACGTTGTTTAATATATGATGAGGAGAGCTGTACTTAAACACCCCCTCTTGTAATATAGTTATTTGATTTTTTTTTTGAGTTGGAGTCTCACTCTGTCGCTCAGACTGGAGTGCAGTGGCCACACCCAGTCACTGCAGCCTCGACCTGCTGGGCTCTGGCTATCCTTCCACCTCAGCCTTCCAGATAACCGGAATTACAGGCATGTATTATCACGCATGACTGATTTTTGGATTTATTGTAGAGATGAGGTCTTGCTGTCCAGGTGGGTCTTGAACCCATGGGCTCTGGCAATCCACTCACCTCAGCCTCCCAAAGGCATGGGATTACAGGCTGAGCCACCTAGCCC
>NW_007058819.1:0-1085 GCF_000164805.1 Carlito syrichta
GAGTGAGGCCCTGACTCAAAGAGAAACGCAACCCACAGATGCGGAAAATATATTTGCGAATGTACATCTGACAAGGGATGACCTTCTCGGAACTTACAAGGAACTGCCACTTGCCGACAAGAAAAAAAACAAACAGCCTCATTTCACAGTGAGCAAAAGATATGAACAGACCCATCTCAACAGCAGACATACAAGCAGCCACCAAAGACATTTGAAAAAGCTCAGCCTCATTTGTCATCCGAAAATGCAAGTGAAAACGACCTTGAGGAGTCACCAATTTTCAGTCAGGATGGCTATCATCAATCATTCCCAAAACGACAGATGCTGGCGTGGAAATGACACAAAGGGAACACTTCTACACTGCTCGTGGGAGTGTAAACTCGGACCAGCTCTGTGGATAAGCATTTGGTGATTCCTAAACGATCTAAAAATCGACCCTGCCATCCTCCTACTAGGAACGTACCAGGAAGAACGAAATCCCTCTCTCCAAGAGATATTTGCACATGTATGTTTATCGCCACATTGTTCGCAGTAGCAAGAACATGGAGCCAACCATCCTGCCCATCTAAAGAGGACTGGATTCAACATATGTGGTACGTAGGAACAATGCCATATTATGCAGTCACAACGAGAACAAACTCACGAAGTTCACGGAAACCTGGATGGAGTTAGAGTCTATACTACCGGGTGACCTTTCACGGAAGCAGAAACTGAGTATCACATGTACTCACTCATAATTGGACCTTGCACAAGCATCATAATAACGACAACAAAAAAGATTTTCAGAGTTGGGAAATGCAGGGGAGGGGGAGGGCCAGGACTTGCAGTAGTTGGTTTGTGCCTGGGGTGCCGGGACGTTCGGGGACAGGCCTGAACAACAAGGGTTCCTGTAAAATGAATATTAATATATTTCACCTGAATTGTACCCTACCTCTTTCAAATTACAAATTCAGAAGCAAAAGTTTACACCAGAACCCTGAATCCATAGCCAGTCATTAGAAAGAACTTCTTGTTGCTGTAGCCTTAATCACTTTTTTCCACACCGAAATGAAAACACAGACCCTTATTTTATTGAAATGTGCTTA
>NW_007058820.1:0-544 GCF_000164805.1 Carlito syrichta
ATGTGGTAACTGGTTTGATTTTAATTAGCAGTTTTAATTTCCTTCAAGAACTTTTCCTTTGTACTTACAACTTGGCTAACTATTTGGCATAGAGGTCTGGCTTTGGACTATCTTAGCTTTCAATATGCCTTCTTCACTAAGCTTAATCATTTCTAACCTTTGATTTAAAGTGAAAGACATTCCTTTTACTTGAACACTTAAAAACCATTATAAGGTTAATAACTGGCCAAGGTTCAATGTTGTGTCTCAATGAGTAAGAAACCTGGACAAGGAGTGAGAAGGAAGAACAGCCAGTTTGTAGAATAGGTAAAATACACATAAAATTTATTGTTTGCCATCCAATATGGGTGTGGTTCATGGCACCACCAATTATAATAGTAACATCAAAGACCACTGATCACAGATCACCTTAACAGATATAATACTTTTAAAAAGATTGAAATATTGTGAGAATTACCAAAATGCGAGCACAGGTTTTTTGTAAAAATGGTGCCAAAAGAACTTTTTCTACACAGCGTTGTTACAACCTTCAATTTGTGAAAAA
>NW_007058821.1:0-964 GCF_000164805.1 Carlito syrichta
ACTGATTGGAAGCTCCTTGCCAACGGTGCTCTCCAGCTCCCTCCTTCCTCCCTATATGAGAACATCTGATGGGGAGCTCAGGTGACTTCCTTGGACCCACCCGCAGGCACTGTGAGGTCAGCGAGATGGGTCTGTATTCATTCTGCCTTCCAGGGAAGCTATGACCTAGTCTTGGTGTTTTGGCCTCTGGGGGCCTCTAACTCTTCCTGCAAATGTGAATCCCCACCGGGGCAGGGGAATGGAAAAGCTTGTCTCAGGCCCTCTGTTGAGGGAGGACCACTTCTGCTTTCCAGGGGGAAGCTGTGTCATGGGGAGCAGAACTGTGGCTGTAGGGGAGGCCGGAGGGAGAAGGCCCTAGAGGAGACCCGCAAGGAAGTGATACTTCTTCCAGGGGCCAGATCATTTGCCTGCAGCCCCTCCTTCCTTACCGCCCAGCCCTGCTTTTTCCTCAGGGTTCTTTTACCACTTCCTGCTCTCCCCATTTTCTTTCTTTCTTTTTTTTGAATTGGAGTCTCACTCTGTTGCCCAGACTGGAGTGCAGTGGCTGCTTCTGGCCACCGCAGCCTCGACCTGCTGGGCTCCTGCGATCCTTCCTCCTCAGTCTTCCGAGTAGCCGGAATTACAGGCATGTGCTACCACGCCCGGCTAATTTTTTGATTTATTGTAGAGATGAGGTCTCGCTGCCCCAGACAGGTCTCGAACCCGTGGGCTCAGGCAATCCACTCACCTCAGCCTCCCAAAGCGTGGGATTACAGGCTGAGCCACCGAGGCTGGCTAAAAAAAGTTTTGAAAAAGTTGAACATAAACAAGTAGGTAATATGATACCATTTCTGAAAACAAGATATTCATATATGGGAATGCCTTATTTATAAGCTCTGCTTATCAAAAATTTTATGTTAAGTCTCAGTAGTGATTATTTCTGGGTGAATGCTGGTTTGTTTGTTTTTTTCCTTTGTACATCTTT
>NW_007058822.1:0-880 GCF_000164805.1 Carlito syrichta
ATGCATTGTTCCTGTTTCTCACAGACTGAGGTTTCGGCTTGAAACTTAACACAGTTCAAACTCAGGTCACATTTGGGAGACTTATACATGATACAAGCTTCTTTATAAGATTTTAAAGTATATTTGTAGAATTAGTATATACATTTAGAAAGCTGTTTCCAGCTTTAGATGGTATAGATGATTATCTAGACTTATCAGAAATGTCCCAGCACGAACTTTGGACTAGGTCACATTTGTAAGAACCCAGCGTCCACTTTGGGCTAAGCTGCATTCTCTTAAACCGGTTCTTTAGTTACAATTAGTGTACGATTTGTCTACTTATAATAGAAACTGAATTTATTTTATTCATAGAAAGTATTATAGAATAGATTACTGTACGTCAGGGAATTATGTTAGTTCATGCATGATCAAACATGATACTTTGAGGATCTATAGAATAAAGCTAACCTTAGAAATTTCATTGTTCCCACTTTTTGCTAATTGCGGTTTTGGCTTTAGTACAATTACAGTTTGCATTTGGGTTTATTTTAGAAGCTTTATTGTTGATGATCAGCCTTATATATTAGGATTAAGAATTAGAAACTTTTGTAGAAATTAAGATAGATACATAGGATTTTTGAATAGCCATATTGTTAAGAGATTGTAATCAATTGTTCCTAGAAATGGCCCAGGGTGAACTTTTGGACTAGGCCACATTCTTTAGGAACTGGTTTGAGCTATAATTAAGAGTTTTCATAGTGTATGTAGAATTAGCACAGAATAGAAAGGTATTAGGATTTAAGTCATTCATTAGGTATTGGGTATGCTTAAGTTTTAGAAGTTATTGATTATTAGGATTTTATGATGCTAGAATTTTTTGAATTGCCTTCTAGGAGCATAA
>NW_007058823.1:0-628 GCF_000164805.1 Carlito syrichta
GAGCCACGAGATCAGCCCCGACCCCTGTCAGGGAGAGAGGACTGAGTAGGGGCCACACTCTGTTTTCTTAAAGTACAGCAAATCCTGACCTAAACCCCATTTTTCACTACTGGATACACTGCTCTCTAAAGAGAGGAAAGTTAAATTGCCTCGAACAAAATAATTACCTTGTTATGCATTGCAATGGGCCTGGGGGTGGATTCTTGCAAGAATTTGTCAGCTTCCAGAGAGGCTGTTGGCTGTATCTTGCCCAAAAATGTCAAATCATTCACCATTTGCCATTTTTTTCTCTTGACGTTTATGTCACCTGCTCCATCCAGAATTAATTGCCTTAACTCTGACCACGGGAAGTGCAGAGGAAGGCTTTCTGAAAACTGAGAAACTTACCAAGTGACTCTATGTACTTCCTAGATAGTGGCAGAGACCAGATTCATTGCTTTATCAATTATTTGCTTAAAAAAGAAATCCCAGTCGGGCTCGGTGGCTCAGCCTGCAGTCCCGTGCCTTTGGGAGGCTGAGGTGAGTGGATTGCCTGAGTCTGCGGGTTCGAGCCCCCACCTGGGCAGGCGAGACCTCATCTCTACAATAAATCAAAAAAATTAGCCAGGCGTGGTTGGGCATGCCTGTA
>NW_007058824.1:0-927 GCF_000164805.1 Carlito syrichta
TCAGAAATTACTGAAAGTACATTGGCTTTCTGATTTGCTGATCTTCTTGTTCCTTCTGTGAAAATGACAGCAAAAGATTTGTTCTGGTCCATTTAGAAGCAAAAAATAAGCCAGGTTCAGTGGCTCAGCCTTGTAATCCCGCTCCTTTGGGAGGCTGAGGTGAGTGGATTGCCTGAGCCTGTGGGTCCAAGACCCGCCTGGGCAAGTCGGTGAGACCTCATCTCTACAATAAATCAAAAATTAGACAGGCATGGTAGTGTGCACCTGTAGTTCCAGCTACTTGGAAGGCTGAGGTGGAAGGCTCGCTGGAGCCCAGCAGGTTGAGCCTGCAGTGGCCAGCAGTAGCTACTGCACTCCAGTCTGGGTGACAGAGTGGGAATCCAAATAAAAAAAAAAAAAAAAGCACAAAATAATAAATACTTAGTAATAACACACAGCATTGTATAATGTTTTTGTTCTATTTATTTTAACAATGTAAGTTCTAGCTCTACTTACTCAAGCACACAATGAGTCCTGTCATCTCCATCTAACATGCATGGGAAAGCCAGGGTGACAGACAGCCAACCACAGTATCCACAGCTAGCAAGTTGCTCTGCCACTGTCCCTCCATGTGGTCAATACAGCTACCCTGTGTCTGACTCAATGACACCTTCCCCTAGGTCTAACCCATAATGAAAGCTTTCTTTGGGCAGGGAAGAAGGGGAAAGCTAGAAGGAGAGGCTAGGAACTGCCCCATTCCCCAGCATAGGAGCACTCAGCCTTCCTCTTTCTGACTCTAGGACAGCAGAGCTCCAACACTCTACAGAGCAAAGTGACTGGCTAACCCGATAAAGTTCCACCTGACCCGACAAAGTTCCACCTGACCCATTTCCTGGGGGGCTACCTCCACCACCACCAGGAAAACAAGCCCTGGAAGTGTTTTGTATT
>NW_007058825.1:0-1409 GCF_000164805.1 Carlito syrichta
CCTCATCTCTACAGTAAATTTAAAAAGTGAGCTGGGCTTGGTGATGTGCAACTGTGGTTCCAGCTATTTGGAAGGCTGAGGTGGAAGGATTGCCTGATTCCAGTCGGTCGAGGCTGTGTTGTCTGTGATCAGGCCACTGCTCTCTAGCCTGGGTGACAGAGTGAGACTCACTTTGACTAAAACAAAGACTCCAAAAAAATCTGAGCTACCTATTGGGCACAACGTTCATTATTTGGGGAACAGGGACTCCAGAAGCCCCATTTCCTCCCAGAACACAACATGCCCATGTCATAGACATGCACTTACACCCCCGAATCTAAAAATACATAAATACATACCTGCTATTCCAGAGGTATCTTTACATTTAGACAGTATTAGCAATTTTTATATGTAAACCTGTATGAGACTCAGCGCAAACTCAAAGGGGCTGATTATGATGTCCATTTTTGGAGGAAAAGACAGAAGCCTAGACAGCCTAAGGATTATTCTCCTGGTATTTCAGCCCCACGAGTGGCCCAGCAGGATTTGTACTGAGTTGCCTAGGCTTTCCATCATGCCCTGGAGTTCCTCCTTGAGATTTTTCCCCATTACTGAAGTCTGGTCACTGTTGAATATATTGGTCGCCACTGGTGCATCTTTGCTGTTAAACTGCAGAACAACCCAGGACCCCCATGTGTGTTTGGAAGACAGGAGAGGGATATGAGAATAAGTTTTGGAAACACCACCTCCTTGGCATGGCTCAGGACCAAAAGTTCTGTTGTAGGCATTCACCCAGCTGGGCTTTCATTTGGGTCTTTACTTTTTTTAAGAGATGAAGTCTCACTATATTACCCAGGCTGGTCTTAAACTCCTGGCCCCAAAGCATCTCCCACAGCATCCTCCAAAAGTGCTGGGATTATAGACATCACCATGACCCACGAGCCTGGCCTTTGTTTTGGTTTTCAAGTGAGCAGAACAGGTTGCCCTTGCACATTGATGCCCCACATGACAGAGCCACTCAGATTGCTGAGAAGTGACAATTTCATTGGAGGCTTCACAGTGGTAGCCATGGAGTCCTGAAGGGGCATCTCCCTGCCTCTTCCTGTTGTGGAGCACGCCATGGCCCCCCGGGCAGGTTTGCCCAGTCTGACCCTGGCCAGCTATGTGGCAGCCACCCACAGGCCCTCCAGCAGCAAGGCTGAAAGCCCATGTGCCCACAGCTGTCCCTGAGACCGATGCACAGATGGACCTTCCTCATCACCACTCCATGCTCCCTTCCTTCTGGATCAGAAGGAAATGAATATATTTATGTTTTGGGAGGAAGAGATCACCACTGTCAGGCTGTCACACAGGCAGCAGTCACGCAGGGACTTGTTTCTTTGAGCTTCCGCATGGCTTCCCTGGGTTGGTGGCAGCAAGCAGGCAACATT
>NW_007058826.1:0-1255 GCF_000164805.1 Carlito syrichta
CCACAATGCTTGCTATGCCTTGTTGTGGCACCTTTTTACCAAGTTGATAGGCTGGTGTAGACAAGACCAGTTAGATTCGTCTTGAGCAACAGCGCCATCATGAGGAAACTGTTTCATGAACCCCCAAATCAAGAGCATCTATGCAAGTCCTAGCAGTTGAGGAAGCAAGGACTGAACAGAGCTGGCAGAAGCCAGAGCCAGATGCAGAGACATGGGAAAATTCTGGTGAATGAGTGACCAAGACTGAGCTAGAAGCTTCCAAGAGGTCTCATCTCAGTAAATGGCCCATTATACCCACTGTATAGGACAGTGGGTATGTGACTTCTACATTTGAGCCACTCTCTTCCTCACACAAAAGCACATTTCATAAGCCCATTTAATAAGATGTTGTAGAGCTCTAATCTGCTAAATTATGTTTGTTCACTTTTGAATTGTCTTTTAAATTGTTCACTTTTTAGTACATAATTTTACAAAAAGGGAAAGGGTTTTTAAAACCAGGGGTGGAATAAGACTGGTCAGAAAGAAGAAGAGAAAGTGTATACCTTTGTTGCTTTGATTCTCCTTGACATTGATTCACCCCATCTCACATTGTACAGGGTAGATTGAAATAACTTGCTACTACCTGGCACAGATTACAACAATTTTTATGTATATTACTCTATTTAGTTTTATCTGAAGCTAATTTATACTTTGCAAATTTGACTTTCAATTCTGGTTTTCCAAGTCATGGGCTGTCCACCATTTAAGGCAATGAAACACTCATCATTAATAGCTAACAAGGTTCTATAATTAAGTATTAAGGCCATCATTCCAGTTCAGTAAATAGCTGTTCAAACTTCACTGTACCTTGCACCTTGGCCTGAACACAACTGATTGAACACAACAAATTGATGAACTTATCTCCAGTCCACAAGTAGCTTGACCTCTTCATTTCGTTCTGCCCACTGCTCTTTTCTAATATTATATTTGTGTGTGATCTACAAACTCCAATTCTGATAACAATTGGAGATTTGAAGTTATCAGAAGTTGCATTCTTCAGTAACAACCTCCTGCTTCCCTTTCTGGTCGTGGCCCTTTCTCAGCACTTGCTCTATGACACTTTGGTGACTGACTGTCAGTCTGGTATGGCTCCAGGTCCCTCCTTTCCTGGGCACTGCTCTCAAGAGCAGACTTCACTGGATCAGGCTTATTGCCTAGATCTTACACCCTCTTCTGTGTACTGTGTATCAAAGAGCTCAATGGAGCTCAAGCTGGC
>NW_007058827.1:0-784 GCF_000164805.1 Carlito syrichta
CACAGGTTAACCGACAAATCAACCAACCCAAGTTGTGCCTGAAATAGATAAGACCCACGACTAGTTTTCACCTGGAGAACTGGCCATATACACGACCTGGCTCTATCCTCTTCCTAATACCTTTACTCCTGGATTTGCTTCCCTCCCTCCTAGCTAGGTTCTAGTAGTCTCAATTCAGTTTTCCATCTAAGACTGAAAAGCCTTTTGGCTAAAGCCAAGTAGCTCAAAAGCTGCTTCTAAAGAATCAGGAAAACAGTCTTCTCTATCCTCCTACAGCATACTCATAACTGGGACCTGAGTTCTGTCATGTTGTTCTTCCACAACCACTGGATGCTAGAGTCCAGCATCTTAACTTTAGAAGCAAAGGCATAATGGGCAATCTACTCTTTGATGCTGTCCCTGTCCTCTCTCCTATTCCCCTGAATTGCTGCAGAGTTGATTTTAAAAGAATACACCTTGTCATTTGTTCCCTTTTCTTCAATTCACGACTATCTTTTCTCTTTTTTAACCAAAACTTGAGCTGGGTACTATAAGGAAACACAGTCCCACCGAATGGTTCCAGTCCTCTGAATAGCAAAATGAGGAAGGTTTTCACAGAAGCAAGGAGGATTTGTTAAGGCTACTAAACATTACAAAAGAAAGTTTGAGATGCCTTCCTGGTGACAATACCAAGAGAAAAGGCAAGGAATATAATCACCACCATTACAAGGGATCCTGATTAAAGAGATGCTGAAATAGTACCCTAAGTCTATCCACAAACTCCTAGCAAAGTCATAGTCCACTG
>NW_007058828.1:0-744 GCF_000164805.1 Carlito syrichta
CAGACCTTTCGTCATGTACAGCTCGGGGTGGGGATAGGTCATGGCCGTGTGCCACCTACTCTCAATGCTCTCTCGGAGACCAAACCTGTCTGGTGGCTTGGATGCCTAACTTAGGACAACTTCCAGAGACTTTCAAGAGCTTTTGGAAAGCAGCAGCTATCATGGGCTAGGATTGTTCTCCGAGCGGATGTCCACCGAGCTCCCATACTGTTTGTGCAGGTGTGGAATCTCTAGGCTTTTTCTTCAATTATTCATTGGAAGGCATTCATCGGCATTTCGGACACCAATCCTCAGCCACGTATAGTAAAATGAATTCAATTAGAAACCATGCCAAGTGGGATTGATTTCTGGGAAACATGTGTAGCACAACGTACAAAACGTAAATGTCATTTCAACAAAACTCAACAAAGGAAAATTCCGCACTAGCAGTATAAAAGTAGCCACATACAACCTTCTTTATTGAGGTCGAAGGGATTTGAGAAAAATTCACACTGATTCATGATACAAACACTAAAATGTAACTCAGAATAGAAGACAACCTCCTTCACCTGATAAAGGCCACATAGGAACACACAAAAACTATCATGATTACGCCATGGTGAAACTTTCAGCTTTTCCCTGAAGATCAAGAAATATACGTGGGATATAGTCTTCCACCACTTCCCTTCAAGATAGGGTTAAAGAATGCTGAACAGAACAATTAAACAAAAAACAATTTTTTCAGGTATCCTCACGGGAGACGAA
>NW_007058829.1:0-1345 GCF_000164805.1 Carlito syrichta
TTCAGCTACATAAATGTTGTATTTTTCTTTCTTTTTTTCTTTTTTTTTGAGTTGGAGTCTCACTCTGTCACCCAGACTGGAGTGCAGTGGCCGCTCCCGGCCACCGCAGCCTCGCCTGCTAGACTCCAGCGATCCTTCCGCCTCAGCCTTCCAAGTAGCCGGAATTACGGCACGCGCTACCACGCCCGGCTGATTTTTTATTTATTGTAGAGATAAGGTCTCGCTGCCCAGGCGGGTCTCAAACCCGCGGGCTCAAGCAATCCACTCACCTCAGCCTCCCAAAGGCGCGGGATTACAGGCTGAGCCACCGAGTCCGGCTGTATTTTTCTTTTTAAAAATTCATTGAATAAAGTCTACTTATAACTATTTGTCTTCTTAATCTTGGCTTTATATTCCTTGTGTTTTTTTCTATACTCCTATTGTCAACATCTTCCACCTGCTGTCAAATAATTATATCAATATATGACACTTGTTTATTTGTTACCTTACTTTTAAGTTTAGTAGTTTATGCACCCCCAGTCACTCCATTAACCCCTATGCATATACTATAAAATACAAATTTCTTAAGAGAAAGATCTTGTCTACTTATTCATCACTATACACTGGGTATGTAGAATAGTACCTAAACACAGTATTCAATAATTGATTGGTTTTGAGTATCCTAAAAAGGTATTTAATGTTTTTAAATCAAGTTATAATTAAAATCATAGAATAATAACATTGTTGAAATGTAAGTAACTTTAAAGAAGTATTCTGGTCCTGCGTTTTATAAATGAAAACTTGGCTTGGAAATAGTTACTTATATCTGCAAGTTGGCAGACTTATAAATATGACCTGATTAAAATAAAGAAACAAAGACAACTTTTAGCAAGTCTATTTAGATATAGCTAAGTTCTACTGTAAATTTGTATTCAGTAAGATATTTCCAGACATCACTATGATAAAAGACAGCAAAACCCAATGTTATTTCACTGTCAATTGAAAGGCAGATGATGCTAATTGATCACAACTTTATTTCTCATAGAAACTGGACATGATCTTTCAATTATTTTTTAGGTAACATTCCAGGTAGTTATTACTAAAGCTGAGTAATTAAACAATTGAGATAAAATCTAGTTGCCATTAACTCAGCACAATTTCTCAGCTTGATCAATTTCCATGTCCCATTAATACCAAAAACTTAAGATTATGCTACTATAGGAAAAGAACCCAAAACGTGAATTTTTAAAAAAAGATAATATTAATTTTTTTTTGAGTTGGAGTCTCACTGTGTCACCCAGAATGGAGTGCAGTGGCCGCTCCCGGCCACCGCAGCCTTGACCTGCTGGGCTCCAGCGATCCTTCC
>NW_007058830.1:0-751 GCF_000164805.1 Carlito syrichta
AGAGGAGAGAGAGAGGAAGGGAGAAAAGAAATAGCTGAAGAAACGATAGCCAAATTTTTCCACATTTAATGAAAACGATACACCCACAAAGGAAGTTCAATGAACCCCAAGTAAGATGAACACAAACAAACATACCAAAGCCCAAAGCACACCACACATGACTGAAAATCAGTAGCAATCTATAAAACAGCCATTACATTAAGTCCAGGGGGCGGGGGGAAGCAAAAATGACTACAGACATCTCATCCCCAAATATAAAAATTCAAAGTAAATGGGGTAACTTTAAAATTCTGAAAAGAAAAATAGCACTACCAACTTAGAATTTAATAGCAAGCCCCCCCACCCGCCAAAAAAAAATCCTTTAAAACCGAAAGCAAGCTGGGAACCGTGGCACATGCCCGTAATCCCAGCTACTTGGGAGGCTGCGATAGGAAGAGCTCTTGAGGCTGGGAGTTTGAGGCTGCAGTGTTCTATGATCATGCCTGTGAAGAGGTATTGCACCTAAGCCTGGGGACCAGAGCAAGACTTCGTCTCCAAAAACAAGAAAGAAAGAAAAAGAAAACCAAAGGCAAAAGTGCTAGTTTAGATAGAACTAGAAATTGACCTTCCATATGACCCAGCAATTCCCCTATTGGGAATATACCCGGAGGAATTCAAATTATTCTACGAAAAAGATACCTGCACATGTATGTTTGTTGCAGTTCTATTCACAATAGCAAAAACCAACGTGTTGCCCATCGAAGCTGGACTG
>NW_007058831.1:0-805 GCF_000164805.1 Carlito syrichta
CTTCTAAACCCTGATTAATACAAAAAACTTTCTAAGTTAACTCTAGGTTCAATCCAAGTTCACTGACTTCTAATATTTTTTAATGATTAATATTATCAACTTAACACTATACTATAATCTATAAGTTTACTTAAATGACTTAATTTTTATTTATTCCATTAACCTATTATGATTCAACATAGTGCCCTGTAATTCTATAACAATTAATTCAAAACTTATTCTTGAACTACAAAACCTTACCATGACTTATATGAGTTTCATATATCTAAACTTTAATTTTTATATAATCTGATGATTGAACTTTAATACTATGCTATATCTTATTAGGCTAATACCTTATCATTAATTCTTTCATAAATCTTATGGTAGTTGTCATACTCTTGAACAAGGAAATGTATGGTTGCCATGACGATGCCACGGGCTGAAGCAAACAGAGTTTTAGCATGTAACGAAACTAGAAAAATGTTCTGCCTGGCTAGAGGCAGGGCAATAAAACTATTACGGTAATTTAGTTTCTAATCTTAGCTCTAGGAGAAACTGCTTTCGGGAACAAAAGCTGACTGACCAGTCTACCAGGAAATAGAAGTTTAAAAATGTCTAGAAAGAAGTACAACTTAGAAGGGACAAAGACATATAAAACAATTCTGCTGTGCACTTTCCATCACGCATATTGAGATTTACTTAAAAGTTTTGTATCCTAAATTGTAGTATTGTTGCCATGTATGTACACTGGTCACTATTCATACGCCAATATTGTAGTGTTAATGAAATCCTAGTGTCAAGCGATCTTCTAGATGGGCCTTTA
>NW_007058832.1:0-1366 GCF_000164805.1 Carlito syrichta
GGTGACGACCGCCAGTGTCGGCAGCTGGACTTGCAGAGAACTGCATTCCTAGAACAATGTTGCGTGTCCTGAGTGTTTTTTCCCCTGCCTTCTCCACTCTTATGGAGTTGGGTGTGAGAGGAATTGTCCAATCTGAATGTTAAACTTTCACAGAAGTGATAGCTGATCATTTAGATTTGCTGCAAAAACAAACCAACACTGGCAGGGTCTGGTACTGCTGAGGCTCCCAGTTTGTTCCTGTGTGGTGCAAGTTTTGCCCACTGCGCTGGAAGATGGGACGGGAGTGCGGAGAGGACTAGGGACTGCAGAGGAAGGTGGGATCTTCTGGGCATCCCCTGTGCTGAGGCCACACCAACCCACCCCTGCCCTTGCGGCTACTCTTTAACCTCCAGTGGACGAGGCCTCTTGCTTCTGACTTCTGTTCCATTTATTAACGAAACAGAAGGAAAGTCGTCAGAGCATCTACCCTGCAGGAGGCCAGTTTTCATGTGAACATTCTGTGGTTGGGTGGCTAAATTTGCATCTTATGGAGATTTTCTCGGTGAGACTTCTTAGAAAGGTCAAGAGAAAAAGCATGCTGGAGGGAGGCAGGAGAAGGACCTGGGCCAGCCAGGAGAGGTCAAGAGGCTGAGAGTGCCCAGGAAGTGCTGGGAAGGAGATGGGACGGGGAGTGAAAAGGGTGACTGCCTATCAGCGCCTGTGGGGCAGGGGAGAGGTTGGTCAGTGTGTGTACTAGTTTGCGATTAGAGGAGCGTGAATTCAGGTGTGCTATGGCACTGTATGGTGACCCTGGCAAATAACGATGTCCTGAATATTCCAAGATAGCCAGGAGAGAAGTTTTTAAATGTTATCACCACAAAGAATAGTGAATGTTCAAAGTGGTGGATATGGACTCATCTTGATTTGGTCATTGTATTATGGTCTGAGTAATGCTCAACTGCTCCCCTTGATACCAATAAATCAAGAGGGCAGGGACCTGGTGGAAAGAAGTGCATGTATGACTTCGAATCCAGGGAGCACAGCCAGACTCGAGGTCTTTCTAAAATGGTTCTGTTCACCCTCCAGGTTTTTACAGTTCACTTTTATCAGTCCAGAGTTGTTAGTACGTTAGTCACGTGACCGCCAGAGCATTGTATAGAACTTGAGATCGGCCACATGGATCATAGTAACATTTTTTGATCCAGACCAGACCTGAGACATCAAGCATTACACAAAAGTGAGACAATCACCAGGCTTACAATTACACCGATTCTATATTATTCAAACTTATAACCATTCAGAAAAAGGAATTAAAGGAGATTTGCATCTTTCGGTTGATGGAGTGTAGACTACCGGGAGCGCAAAAGAGATAAGGGGAAGTGCACTG
>NW_007058833.1:0-738 GCF_000164805.1 Carlito syrichta
CAAATTAAGGTTTCATGGTTTAAAATTTAAATAATAATAATAAAAATAATAAAATAAAATAGTCAAAAGTTCTGTATGCAGAGGCAAAAAAATATTTATTTCACTACTTTGCAAACAAGAATATATCCTATAGAATGTTAAATGCCTAACTCCGGAGGCTTAACTCAGGACTATGAATACCAAATTCCCAATTATATAAAGCTTCTGAAGTTCTTAAAAACTGAAACATTAAGAAAAAAAAGAAAAATAACTTCAAAATGAACACCAGCCAAAGAAAAGGTAAACAGACCTATTGGCAGTTGCCACTAAAAACAAAGCTCCAGTCACCCAAAAGAGGCCTGATAAGAATAAACCTGCTAAGGGGGATGGTGTCAACCACTATGAATGTGGCCAACTTGGGCACTTAAAGCACAATTGCTCTTAAACCCCAGGACTTTGTCCAACAACCGGATTAAAAAGTCACTGAAAGAGATGGTGCGGCCTCTCCTGAAGAGGGGGGTACACCTAGCTTCGTGATGGTGGCTGTTGATTGAAGGGGGAGGGTCACGGCCCAATGCAGTGTTTTGTTTGCCATCAACCCAGAAAATCCTTAGGTCTATATAAATGTGACTGGGATCCAAATTCATTTCTTAATTAATACCAAGGCTAAGGTTTTAGCCCTTGTGCTCATACTGAACTTCTTACTCCTAAAACCTGCTCTCTAGTGGAAATTAAAGGTGTTACCAAAGTTAAATGTTT
>NW_007058834.1:0-897 GCF_000164805.1 Carlito syrichta
CACCATAAGTATTCAAGTCCTTTAAAAAAGCAAAAATAAATATTAAATAGTTGCAAAACTGACATTTTCGCTGGGAAAAAGAGTGGCATCAAGTGCCCTTCCATTTAATTGTCTATGATCCTGTGCCTTGCCATGTAACAGCTTGCAGAACTGAAAAAATTCAAAGACAATGAAAGTTGTGAAAAGTCTAGAAGAGTAATATATTGTTTTTCTTTGTCCATTTTCAAGTATTTCACAATTTTTTCCTGAGAGTAATATTTTAAAAAATTGAAACAAAATTCACATTCTATGCCAAAGCATACATTAAGAAAGCAAAGTACAAGAGTAGGGAAGCTGTGTGCCTCAGAACTCTTCTGTCTAAGGGTCACAGTGCCTACTCGGTGCCTAAGGGGCCCTTGCCACAATTAACAGACTGGAGTAAAAAATCTAGAGTACTTATGCTCAGACTAAAAGGATAAATTACTCAAGTAAAAGTACTGATTTGGAAAAAAAAGTGGTTTAAAGAAAAGATCATTTAATGAATCTTATGGTACACAAGATCAACAATAGGGCATTTCCATCACAAAGGGTGAATTCTGGGAATTTCACTTTAATCTTGACCACTCAAAAACTTTATTTCTTCTCAAAACTGGCATCCAGCATCATCTTCTTAGTAAAACCTAGCCTGTTAATGTCAAGAGAGACATCACTCTTTATTCTTTTGTGATTTACACTGTCCCTACAGACACTTCTGTCACAGCACAATCCACACTCAATCCCCTCATTCACTTATTTCACCCCTTGAGGGCAGGCACAATGTCTAATCCATCTTTGTTTTCTCACACATTTGTCATACAGCTACTATTAAAAGCCTGGTGCAGAGACTCACCTATAATCCCAGCATTTTGGGGATGCTGA
>NW_007058835.1:0-423 GCF_000164805.1 Carlito syrichta
CAGAGATAATAAAAATATATAAATGTTATGTACTGCTTTTTATATTCTAACACTGTTTTAGAAGCTTTATAATTAAATAGTTAACCTATTTAATTATTAAATAGTTAACCTATTTAATTATTCTAAAATTCTATGACATAAATGCTATTATTCCAACCTTATTTTTTATAACTTGATTTAATTATAAAAATGTGGAGTACAAGTCAGGAATAGGTATTATTCCAACTTTAAAGATGTGGGAATTAAAGTGCTGAGAGGTCAAATAACTTGTGCAAGGTCACACAGCTTGTAAGCAGCAGAGCCAGAATCCAGACCCAGGAAGTCTGAAGTCTGATCTTAGAGACTCTTAACAACGACCCTAAGTTACCTATTCATGTGGGGTGTGTGTGTGTGTGTGTGTGTGTGTGTGTGTGTGTGTCCCAA
>NW_007058836.1:0-861 GCF_000164805.1 Carlito syrichta
CACCAATGTGTCAGTTCTAAAACAGTCTGGTAAAGGCTGCAAAACCTCTCTTCTCATGTCTTTTTTTTTCTATTCAGGCTTTTAATGGATTAAACGAGGTCCACCTACCTTGGGGAGCATGACTCTGCTTTACCCGGTCTACAGATTCAAAAGTAAATTCCATCCAGAAATATCCATACAGGCACACCCAAAATAATGTTTAATTAAATGTCTGGACACTTTGTGGCCCAGCTTAAAATGACACCTAAAATTAGCCATCACAAGTGGTGAGAAAGTAGAGGAAATTATTAACACTAATACACACCAGAAAACTGTTCTGGATTTTAAAAGACTTCTAATTACCTATAAATAGAAAGAAGAGGAAGGAATGTGTTAAAGATCTTGAGAGAAAGATGATAGGCCTCAATATCTGAAGTGCTATAGCTCTTCATAAATTTCATGAGCCTTCATTTGTGAATATATTTCTGCAAGAGGGAAGAATTCACCAGATTTTAAGAGAACTTGTCTTAAGGTACACATTATATATTTATTTGTACTTATTGCTAAGCTCTCATTTCAAACAGATATAAAAATAAATCAAAGTAAGCCAATTCACTCAGACTAGTTTATACATCTCTACATGAAATAATTAGAGGTTTTAGGTCCAATTGGACTTTTAATATTAATGTGCATATTGGAGTGCCTTAGATTATCAAAAATAAAATGAACAGTTCCTTAGTGGTCCTCTTTGTTGTCATATTTGCAGTTAATTTACTTCACAGTTCAACTACTCCAAACTGAAGAGTAGTCATGTTTTCATATTCAGAGTTTTTAACTTGTGAATATGGATGGACTTCAGCTGGGTCCTAGAGCTGTCTTGAA
>NW_007058837.1:0-1530 GCF_000164805.1 Carlito syrichta
CACTGCCTGAGCTCAAGGGTTCAAAACCAACCTGAGCAACATGGCGAGACCTCATCTCTACAATAAATCAAAAAATTAGCTGGGAATGGTGACTCATGCCTGTAGTTCCAGCTACTTGAAAAGTTGAGGCAGAAGGATTGTCTGAGGCTCTGGTAGTCATGAGCATGCTACTGCATTCCAGCCTGGGTGACAGAGTAAGACTCTGACTCAAAAAAAAAAAAGATTACATGGGAGACACACTACCAAAATCTCTTCCCTTTGTAAGAATCTGTGACTCTAATGTTGGATTCCAAGGATGATAGGTGATATCAAGAGCCCAGTGGTTGAAACTTGTCACTAGATGAGGACAAGGCATGTGTTAAATTGGATTCCACAGCAGTACTGTAGTTGAAAAATTGTCACAACTATAGCAACAATGTAACATTTCAGAGGCATTCACTAAAGTGTTCTGAATTTTTTCTACTAGACTCTTGAAAGAATCTCTACTTGTAATGAATATTTTTTAAGAAATCACAATTAAACCCTCATTGAATAGTTAATTTGATTTATTTAAAACTTCAAAAGTAACTGAAAACCATAGAGTAAAGATGAGCAGGGCAGCTGCAAAATTTATCTTGCTGAAATTTCTTCATATACATATGAATATATATGTATGCATATGGCATCTAACAAGTTGAAAAAAAATCTGAAAAGTCAATGTGGTCTAGAAAAACAAAAATCAACTGCTATGATGCCACATTTTATTATGTTAGTGACCATAAACTCCATATTAAAAATTCCTTTGAAGCCAGGGGTTGTATCCATTACTGTATCTTTTTGTCACTCTCCAGGTCATTTAGAGCAGATATCAAGTACTTACTTGCAGCCTACGATTACAAGATTAAGCCCTCTGCCGTCATTTTAAAAAAGCCAGCAACAAATGTTACTTTCTAGTTCCAAATTAATCTTTGGGGAAGTGCCTTTGAGTCCCTGGCATCATAGCAGTTGATTTTTATTTTTCTGGACCATATTGACTTTTCAGATTTTTTTTCCATTTGATAGTTGCCATATGCATACATACATATTCATATACATATGAAGAAATTTCAGCAAGGTAAATTTTGCAGCTGCTTGCCTATCTTTTACTCTAAGGTTTTCAGTTGCTCGTCCACCTATTTAAAGCAGTCATTGAGTATTTCCCTGTCTCTTCATCTTCTGACTATCTCATAGTGCCTTACTTTGAAAGAGTCTAGGCAAGAAGTTTCCTGTGATGAAAAAAAGTTAGCTTCTCACTACAAGGCTCCAATGATTCCCCTCACTGCCACTGCACAATGCCAAGGACACTAGAAGCCGGCCTGTGGAGCCTTCCCACAGCCTCCCTAGAACCCATTGTGGTGAGGGGCAGACTGATCCTTCATGACCTTAGCCTGTCCTTTCTCATCTATGTATATCTATTATGCGTCCATTAAAAAAAAAAACAACTCTGATGGAGCTGGTCAAGCCGGCCTCAGAAGGACTGTCCCAGAATGCATTTCCCCAACAATCTAGTGG
>NW_007058837.1:3321-4141 GCF_000164805.1 Carlito syrichta
CAGTGCCTGCGGGTGGGTCCAGGAAGTCATCTGAGCTCCCCATCAGATGTTCTCATATAGGAAGGAAGAAGGGAGCTGGAGAGCACCATTGGCAAGGAGCTTCCAATCAGTATGTTTTGGTGTCACTCAAGAGTGAGATTTTAGATGCTCACAGAAAGGTGGGAGTGCGGTTAGGCAGGCAATACTTGACTCTGTCAGAAACATGAACTGTAAAAAGGCAATGAGACCTACTAAAAGACCCTCTGAGTTACACCAATAAGGACTTCTTCCCAATGTTCTACAACTCAATACAAGAGCCTGGATTATTAAGAAATAGCCACGCTGGCCGGGTTCAGTGGCTCATGCTTAAAATCCCAGGGTTATTTGAGCACAGGAGTTCAAGACCAGCCTGAACAACAGAGGTAGACCTAATCTCTACAAAAAATTTTAAAAATTAGGCAGATATGGTGGCTCATGCTTGTAGTCTGAGCAACAGGGTAAGATCTCATCTCTACAAAATTTAAGAAAATTAGTCAGGCATGGTGGTTCATGCTTGTAGTCTCAGATACTTGGGAGGTTGAGGCCAAAGGATTGTTTGAGCCCAAATGGTTGAGGCTGCAGTGAGCCATGCTTGTGCCACTGCACTAGAGTCTGGGCAAAAGAGTGAAACCCTTACTCAAAAAAAAAGTAAAGAAAGAAAAAGAAATAGCCACCCTGTGAGAAAGTGGGGAGTCTTGGAGGCCAGAAGAGTAATAGGTATGGGTGAAGATGGTGGCATCTCAGGCTGAAAATTGCATCGTGGAGAATTTTGAAGACACCCTGGCTCATGGGATGAGGCTCC
>NW_007058838.1:0-678 GCF_000164805.1 Carlito syrichta
CGTTCCTCCAGGTTTATTCCCTACAGGCGAATTACAGGGTCACATGGTAGGTCAATGTCTTGTCCCTTTAGAAACCGCCACACTGATTTCCAAAGATGTTGCTCTACTTTTCAGTCCACATGCAGTGCAGAAGCATTTTTTTCCCCCAAATCTTTTCCAGCATCTGATATTGTTTGTGTTATTAATGAAGGCCGTTCTTACAGGGGTTAAGTGGTAGTTCAATGTGGTTTTCCTTTGCATTTCGCTGATGATGAGTGAGGCTGAGCACGATTTCATGTGTCTCCTGGCTTCCCACATCTCTTCTATTTGAAGTGTCCAATCATGTATTTTTGCCACTTTTTAACGGGATTGTTTGTCTCTTTTTCTGAGTGTTTGATTTTCTTGTAGCTCACAGATGTTATCACGTTGTCAGATACATAGCTGGAGAATAGTCTGTCCCATTCGGAGTCTGTCTGCTTGCTATTTTGATGGTGTCTTGTATTTTGGAGAAGTTAATTCGTTTGGTACGATCCCAAGTGTCTAACATTCTTTTTAAATTATGGGTATTGAGGGATCTGAAGAGAGTAGCTGCCGGTTCCAGTTTTCATAAAGGAGTCTCCTGTGTTTCTGTGATGATTACAATTTGGTGTTTTACGTTTAGGTCTTTGATCCATTGAGAGTTAATGTGTATGGTGATAG
>NW_007058839.1:0-494 GCF_000164805.1 Carlito syrichta
CCCTCTTTGGAAGATAGTGTGGCAGTATCTGAAAGAATTAGAAATTGACCTTTCATATGACTCAGCAATTCCCCTATTGGAAATATACCCGGAGGAACATGAATCATTCTACAAAAAAGATACCTGCACACGTATGTTTGTTGCAGCTCTATTCACAATAGCAAAAACATGGAAGCAACCATGTTGACCATAGAAGCTGAATTGGATTAAAAAAATGTGGTACAGCCAGGCTCGGTGGCTCAGCCTGTAATCCCGCGCCTTTGGGAGGCTGAGGTGAGTGGATTGCCTGAGCCCGCGGGTTCGAGACCCGCCTGGGCAGCGAGACCTCATCTCTACAACAAATTAAAAAAATCAGCCGGGCGTGGTAGCGCATGCCTGTAATTCCGGCTACTTGGAAGGCTGAGGCGGAAGGATCGCCCGAGCCCAGCATGTCGAGGCTGCGGTGGCCGGGAGCGGCCACTGCACTCCAGTATGGGCGACAGAGTGAGACTCCA
>NW_007058840.1:0-785 GCF_000164805.1 Carlito syrichta
TCAGCCTGGCGTGGTCGCACATGCCTGTAATGCCAGCTCCTCGGAAGGCTGAAGCGGAAGGAGCAATGGAGCCCAGCAGGTCGAGGTTGCGGTGGCCGGGAGAGGCCACTGCATTCCGGTGCGGATCACAGAGTGAGACTCCAACTCAGCCCAGAGCCCACGGTACAGAAAAATGTGAACGGTTGTTTGCTGGAGTGGAACTACGGCCTTAAAAACATTTTACTGAAACCTGCTACTTATTAATGATGAATGGTTCTTTGCCTTAAATGGTGGACAACCAAACTCTTCGACAACCAAAATATGAAATTCAAATTTCCAAGTGTAAATTATATTCAGATGAAAAAACATGCAGTAATATCCATAAGAATTGTTGTACTCTGTGCCAGGTAACAGCAGTTATCTCAATCTACCCTGTACAATTGTGGAGATGGGGGGAATCTAAGCTAAGGGATATCAAAACATCGTAGATATATACTTCATCTTCTTCTTTCTGACCTGTCTACCTCCTCCCATGTTTTGAAAACACTTTTCACTTTTTGTAAAATTATGTACTCAAAAGTGAACAATTTAAACCTGAGTTCAAAGGTGAACAAACACAGTTTCGCAGATTCGTGCTCTACAACAGTACATTGAAGGAGTTTATGAAATGTGCCTTTCGGTGTGGAAGAGAGAGGCTCAAAGGTACAAGTCATATACCCACTGTCCTATGCAGTGGGCCATGACTTGCTAGGAGATGTGCATCGACTTAAGGTTACCATTTCAGCATCTCTTTCATCAGGATCCCT
>NW_007058841.1:0-881 GCF_000164805.1 Carlito syrichta
CTTGGAGTAGACATTCTATCCTAATAATAAGTAAAAAGCTGAACAATATGGAAAATGGGCAACTCTTCTTAGATCCTTCAGAGAGTTGAGATTGCAGGGAAAACCACTGCTCCAGAAATTGAAGAGACAGACTGGAGAATGCAGATATCACAGCTTTCTGAAGCAGAAACCCAAGGATTGAAACCTCCACAGGAGCCAGCACTAAGGTAGGAAAACCTGAACTCTGATGAATTGCTGCAGGCACAGCATGGAAAACTTGAGAGGGAAAATCCCTGGACACCAGTCATGGGGTCCCACATTTTTGTCAGTTTGAGATTCCAGAGCTGCACCAGTGTCTCATGGCAAAAAAAGAGAGAGAAAAATCTCCCCATTCTTCCAGCAGGGAATTTTTTAATTGAAACATGCCAGAGCACGCTGTTCTCTTTAACAAGACCTGCTGGAAGGACTCATTGTTTAACTGGAGCTTCATGTGCTGGGGTTGTATCCTATCCCAACTGACCTGGAGAAAGGAAAATTCCTACCATGAGCCCCTTCTTTTTTTTTTTTTGAGCTGGAGTCTCACTCTGTTGCCCAGAATGGAGTACAGTGGCATGTTCCTGTCCCCCACAGCCTTGACCTGCTGGGCTCCAGTGATCCTTCCGCCTCAGCCTTCCAAGTAACTGGAACTACAGGCGGGCACTACTGTGCCCGGCTAGTTTTTGATTTATGAGGTCTCACCAAGTTGTCCAGGAGGGGTCTCGAACCCGCGGGCTCAGCAATGCATTTGCCTCAGCCTCCCAAGCGTGGGATTACAGGCTGAGTCACCGAGCCCGGCTTAGCCCCTTCTAGTCTTTGACTTGTGGAACAGAAAATACACATCCAGCCCATTTTCAACACTGTGC
>NW_007058842.1:0-772 GCF_000164805.1 Carlito syrichta
CAGTTGATATTTGGGTTTTATTTTTAGAAGCTTTATTGCTGATGATCAACTTTATATATTAGGATTAGGAATTAGAAACTTTTATAGAAATTAGGATAGATATATAGGATCTTAGAATAGACATTTTGTTAAGAGATTGTAATCAATTGTTCCAAGAAGTGGCCCACTGTGAACCTTGGACTGGGCCACATTCTTTAGGAATTGGTTTAAGCTATAATTAAGAGCTTCTACAGCATTGTGTAAGTAGTATTAGCATAGAATAGAAAGGTAATACAATTTAAGTTAGTCATCATGGGTGTTGTGTGCACATGAGCTTTAGAAGTTATTGATTATTAGAACAATATGATGTTAGTAGGGATTGTTGCATTGCTTTTAAGGAACATTAACTAGCATAGGGAACAAAAAAACAATTTTGCAGTTTGTCCTTCCTCATACCTGAAAAAACATCTGGTGGTTGGGGAACGCCCCTCATCCACCTGGCTTTGTGTTCACGTGAAAATCTTGTGATTTTGCCTGTGAAACTTTAGGATAAAAGGCTTACAGTTGTCCCATTAAATCGGCTTCTGCACTAGACAGAGTTCAGTCTCTTTCTTTCTTCCTCCCTTCTCTTTCTTTCTCTTTATTTTTCCAGAATAATCGCTGATGCTGCCACACCTTCCAAGGGACCACCTAAATCTCTCCACAGGGCCTGCCCCCTGCAGTTTACATCCTATTCATGCCACCCTCACATGCACACTTCAGATCACCTGCCCCACACCTCGGGCTCCTCTAG
>NW_007058843.1:0-776 GCF_000164805.1 Carlito syrichta
CGCAAAGGCCCTCTATGGAAAGGAACACAAATCAAGGGGAAAGAGTGAGAATGAGGTATTACAGCAGGCAGAAATGAAGAATAATCGTCACAGCAAAGAGATGACACTGCAGCACACATTTGGCACAGACTAAGCAAGGAAGATGCCCATGCACTCCAGGCCTAAGAAAGGCTACTCCGAACAGCAATCCAGAGCGTAATTGCTTTCCCCTAACAGGAAAAGGTAGAAAGAAAGAACAATTCAGAATTCCCCCGGGTCACACATAATGCTTTCCCACAAGTGACTGTGAATGTCTCAGATCACCCATTGTGGCACAGGGGAGATGAGCATTCCCGAATGGGAAAGTTTGACAAGCCGCACGCCAAAGCAGTCACTCTGTAGAGCATAATATACATGAAAGGGAACAAGTGGGAAGCAGGAATTTTAACATGCACACTCCGTGGCAGAAACTGACAGTGCGGCACACTTCGCACACAGCACTTTCCAAGGGAGATGGACATTCAAAACAAGCACAGCCAAGGCAGTCAGCTCTTTTCTGTCAATGCGTTTGGCTGAGCAATTGTGTATCCTCCCACACAAAAATTTGAAACGGAGAAACATTTCAGAATGCACCCAGGGAATTCACCAAGTAATGCCTTCTTGCTCCACTGTGGGGTTCCCATCGCCCCCTGGTGGCAGCGTAGAGCTGCACATCGGCAACGCGTGTCCTATGAAATAACTCTTAGTCAAACAAAGGCACTCTGAAGACCGAAATACAAATGAGAAGAAAACTGCGA
>NW_007058844.1:0-924 GCF_000164805.1 Carlito syrichta
AGGTCTCACTGCCCCAGGCGGGTCTCGAACCCATGGGCTCAGGCAATCCACTCACCTCAGCCTCCCAAAGGCACAGGATTACAGGCTGAGCCACCGAGCCCGGCTCTCCCCATTTTCAGTTTGCCCCAGAGAGGAAGGAGGGAAGAAGAAAGGGGAGAGAAAGGAAATTGTCAAGTCTTCTCTGGGAAGCCCACTGTGGTGGCCGTGCTTGATGTTTCAACAACAGAAAGTTGTACATTTTGAAATTCCCCATTATGGAAACCATTACAAAACTCTAAACAGATGTTGTGAAACCTCTCAGTGTTCAGCCAATGTAATAATTTCTTAATCATAACTACAGTAGGTCAAGTCTGTTGTAAAAGTTACTTAAGCGAGAGCTCCTTGTTAAATTCTTGGGATAGACCAGTGGCTTGTCAAACTTCTTTGACCCCAACCCATATCAAGAAACATGTTTTACCTGTGCCCAAATACACAGTTATCTGTACGCAGATCAAAAACAAAGGAAAAAAAATCTGGTCAACAGGCCTCTCCCACTAACTTGCTGGGGGAATGTAGTCTGGGACAGTCATGTATTTGGGGGAAATGTAAACACAAGTGAGTGTGAGATTCCTGTCCTAGAACGGTTTATTGTGCTCTCCTCTCTCTGGGTTGTTCACAAGCTGGAATGCTCATTTGCTGTGATTGTAGTGGAGCAGTTACTTTCTTGCTCAGGGGATCCCTGAGCATCCAAATCAGTGCCCAGAATCTACTCTTAATAGTAAGAAGAAAGACAGTGCAGTGAGGTGGTTAGAGCACAGGGTGTGGAGTTAATCATATTTAGACTCAAATCCCAGGTCTGTCCCTTTACTAGCTGTGGGATACCAAGATACCACCAGCCTTGCTAGCCTCCGAGTTCTCATAGTTAAACCTCAAGGACTGACTGTG
>NW_007058845.1:0-421 GCF_000164805.1 Carlito syrichta
GTCTCACGCCCCGGGGCCCACGGGGGACTTGAACCCCGGAAGTCGCCGTCCTCAAAGACACGGGAGACAGCCCGAGGGAGCCGTCGCCCTGGGGAGCCGCGTGGCCTCGCGCCCGAGATCGTCTGCAGCGTCATTCTGAAAATGGCCCGCCGGGTGTCTAACGTTTGTATCCTCCCCATAAATCGTTTCAAAGGGTGCAACTCTTGCCATGTTGACATCGCATTCAGAAATATGCCCTTATCTCACTTTGAAATGTATTAAACTTGATCCAGTCACCACCCATTTAAAGGATACACGTGCAAGCTCGTAAGAGTTGGAAGCTTTACACAGTTCCTTCTCCTGCTTACACGCCCGAATTTTACCTAGTCTTTTCTCTATTATTGAAAATGCTGTACTGCGCATTCTGTTATGTTTCTCTGCC
>NW_007058846.1:0-1271 GCF_000164805.1 Carlito syrichta
CAACTTCTCTGCCCTTCCTGCCTCACATGAACCCATATGGGGGTTTCTTCCTATAGCAGATGCTTGTACCTGGGCCTGAAAAACCTCCTGCTGGGCAGAGTCCTCTACCCCTGACTCAAAGCTAGAGTTCTGTCTAAGTGACATTAATGTATGGGAGATAAGTGGCTTAGTTATCTCCTGAGCATTAGGTTGCAGCCAACCAAACGAGCAAAGGACACTTCTTTGGGAACACCCTAAGAACTTAGTTCACACTGACTGGAATGCAAAGGGTGACTAGCGGCCCTGACTTGCTGGGATGGAGGAGTTTGAGGGCTCAGAACTTTCAGTACCAAAATCTGAAAAATCCCCAACAAGCCAGAGTCTCCTGGTGCCCCTCATGACTGCTTTATCTCAGATGTGACCTAGTGTAAAGGGAGATGGAATGGGGCCTGGTTGTCCCACACCATAGCTCTTCACCTCACAGTTCATGGTGGTCTGCACAGACATTGTCAATACAGTCCATGCCAGAAACCAGTCCCAGGGAGGGGTCAACCTTCCCACAAAGCCATGTGCTGGCAGAGAGCTGGTAGACACACCCCTGGCTGTCAGCACTCTACAGATAAATGAGCAGGAGGCTCTTGCTGGAACTCCATCCCCTACAGTGGCCTTGCCACTCCCTAAGAAAGGCATCCTGAAGTTCTCCAGCTGGCAGAAGAGGGGCCCACCTGCCAGACAGACCAGCATTGCTTGGGAGAGTTGTGTCTATAACTTTTCTTCTCCACAGTGCTCCATGTTACAAGAGATGGGTCCCAGGAGACCACCACTTTGGTACAAGGGGAGGCTGGACCACATGCCACGTGGTATCAGGATGTATGAAGATGCTGCCTCCTGGGATGAGTCCAGTCCAGTCCACCCCACAGGCCCCAGAGAAAGGGCACACCCACCCTTAGGAGAGTAGGGCGGGATAACCATGTTAAAGGCACATATATGAAGAGGATAAAAGTCTGTGATCCACAATTGAAAACACACAACCCCCCTGTTTCTTGCTATATCATAGACACATCACTTACTTTGTCTTCCACATTGCCTCTGAGCCTATGGTCACCAATCTCTGAAGGGCACTTGGCCTCCAGCTACTCAGAGGATAATGTGGGGAAGTTTGGCTGCCATTTCCATTGCACTGGATTGGCTTCAAGTCAACAGAGAGAATTTGAGGCAAAGGCACAGGGTGTGTTGGAGAAAGAAGAGGTAAATAAGCATCTGGTTCTCAAGGGCCGAGGACATGCAGTGCT
>NW_007058847.1:0-651 GCF_000164805.1 Carlito syrichta
GGATGAGCTCAGGTAAAACCAGTGTAAAAATCTTCCAGCTGAGCCCATCACAAATTGTTGATCCAAAGAATCATGAAAAAATAAATGATTATTGTTTTAAGTCATGATGCTTTGGGATGGTTTGCTGCTCAGCAAAGGTTAACAAATCTAGCTGTCTAAATGTTGCGCTGTGCTGTCAATTTCTTACTGACAGATACTACAATTAGCCAATCAGAAGGAGATATCTATTTCATATTTAAGACTTTTCACTATAAATGCCAGAATTATTTTTATTTTTAACCATCAGGAATGAATGGTGGGCTGCTCTCAATCTAAAAGTAACCCATTTTTGTTGTCTCTACCATCAAATCTACTTCCCTTACACACAGACACACACACACACACACACACACACACACATTTTTCACTCTCATTTGGATTGCTGCATGAGAACCTCTATTATCAACCTTGGTATGTTAAAGAGTCTGGTAGCCAAACAAAATTGAGTTCCGTTTTTCTGGGTCTTCTCTAGATCTCCTTTCCTGTCAAAGCCTGATTTTTTTTTTTAACTTCCCTCTGATAAGTTGCCTAAAAATTTCACTGATGAGAAATTTATTTGCATTACCAAGCTTTCTCTTCCAAAAATGCAAATATCAGTGAAGGGGGTGGGTG
>NW_007058848.1:0-746 GCF_000164805.1 Carlito syrichta
GCCCAGCAGGTTGACGCTGCGGTGGCCGGGAGCGGCCACTGCATTCCAGTCTGGGTGACAGAGTGAGACTCCAACTCAAAAAATAAAAATAAAAAAAGAAAATGGCAACATTTTTACCAAGTAAACTTATCCCAAGAAATACTCAGCTCTTACATCATTTCCACTTCCTCGTGCATAGGACTTATCCCTCAGAGGACACAAAGCCAAGTTAAACCCTGCATGAACATTGACTATTCCAATAATATTTGGGCCCAAAACACAAGATTATGAGGGAAATCATTCTTGAATGTAAACTAGTGGCTTTCATATTTGGACAGCAAAGCAAGTAATGGAGCCTTGAAATTGACCTTGGGAAGATAATCACCCCTTCGGTCCTTCATACTCTTCTCTCAAAAAGTACATGCAAGTTACAGCCTTTATGTTTTCAAGTTTGCAAAATTCATCTCAATCACAGACCACCTTGGAAATCTCACCTCTATCTCTGTGCTACAAATGAAGAACATAATGTAGGAGGGGCCGTGATTCAAGTCTGTAACCAAAGATTATGGGATAACCATGGAGTCAGACAGGTCCTGAACTAAGATGCCAAGAATGTATGAGTTCTCATCACATTCATAAAGTATCATTAGACCCAATTCATTTCAAGTGTTAAGGTTTGGCTAGCAATTCTTTCTTTTTTGTTTTCTAATTGTTGTGAGATTTTCAGAGATTTTTGGTTTGGGGGCTGATTTCTTTTTTTTCATTTT
>NW_007058849.1:0-742 GCF_000164805.1 Carlito syrichta
CCAGCCCCTGTTGACCAGGACCCTGTCTGCTTGTGGATTTGCCTGTTCTAGGTATGTCACATAAATAACTGCAGTCCACAGCCTGGTGTGCCTGGTTCCTACCCTTCTGCCTGTTTTTCAGGGAGGGAAACCCACACTGTGTCTCCCTGCCCTCAACCAGGACGCCTCTGACACCAGACACCAACCAGCTGTCCCGCAAGTTTCCTGCTGATCCTGCCTCCCTGGAAGACACGTCACATCCCATGGTGACGAGCTCAGCCCACAAGGTGCCCTGCTCCAGATGGTGGTCATGGGGCCTGGGTCTCCTGTCCCTGTGACCTATTGGCTGTAAATCAGGGGCTCCCTGGCCTCCTCCTTGGTCCCAGAATTCTTCGCGGCTGGCTCCCAGAACTCAGTGGAAACACCACACGCAGCTGCTCATTGGTTATAAAGGACTTGGGTAGAATGTGGGTAATGTGGTGCCAGGGTGAGGTCCCTGTGGATGGGCATGCCACCCTCCTGGCACGTGGGTGTGGTAGTCACCTGGGAAGCTCATCACACCTCCTTGTGCACGGGTTTGCTTATTTGTTTTGTTTTTGTGAGATAAGGTCTTACTGTTCAGGTTGGAGGGCAGGAGCATGCTCACTGCCACCACAACCTCGACCTGCTGGGCTTAGGTGATCCTTCCACATCAGCCTTCCAAGTAGCCGGAACTGCAGGTGCACACCACCACACCCAGCTGTTTTTTTGGTTTTTTTTTTTT
>NW_007058850.1:0-1196 GCF_000164805.1 Carlito syrichta
GGAGTCTCACTCTGTCACCCAGACTGGAGTGCAGTGGCCGCTCCCGGCCACCGCAGCCTCGACGTGCTGGGGATCCGGTGATCCTTCCACCTTAGCCTTCCAAGTAGCCAGAATTACAGGTGCACGCTACCACGTCCAGCTGATTTTTTGAGTTATTGTAGAGATGAGGTCTGGCCAAGTTGCCCAGGCGGGTCTCGAACCCGCGGGCTCAGGCAATCCACTCACCTCAGCCTCCCAAAGTGCTGGGATTTCAGACTGAGCCACCGAACCAGGCTAATCTTCAGTTTTAAAAAGGTGGTCAGAGTGGTTGCTTTATAATGGAAAAGTTGAACAAAAAAACCCCATCAGCCTGGAGGCTTATTGGCACAGCCCAAGTCTCTTCAGTAAAGTGAGGTACCTGCAAGGAAAGTTTTTTGTCCCAAGGAGGAACTTCTTTAAATAAGCTGCTATAAAATTTATACAAGCCGGGCTCGATGGCTCAGGCTGTAATCCTGCACCTTTGGGAGGCTGAGGTGAGTGGATTGCCTGAGCCAGCGGGTTCGAGACGCCCCTGGGCAACTTGGTGAGACCGCATCTCTACAATAAAATCAAAAATTAGCCGGGCGTTGTAGTGTGCGCCTGTAATTCCAGCTACTTGGAAGGTTGAGGCAGAAGCATCGCTGGAGCCCAGCAGGTAGAGGCTGTGGTGGCCAGGAGCGGCCACTGCACTCCAGTCTGGGTGACAGAGTGAGACTCCAACTCAAAAAACAAATTATACAAAAAACTGACTAGAGCCACAATCTAAACAAAATTACAGTGGAGGGCAAGTCTCAAGCCATTACTTGCCTGGATGTAGAAGTAGACTTTATTTCAGAGCAAACTTTATACATATCTACTATACTTAAGCTAGATGGTCAAGTCTGCTGGGTGGGGAAAATCCACGTGAGAAAATGGAGCCACTGGGGAAAGGGCAGGAGGGTTTTTGAAGGTGACTGCAGTTATAACAGATAATCTATAATTTAAATATCTCTTATATCTGGAAAATTCAACTTGCCTTTATCACAGGTGTTCTATCGCCACTTAATTCAGGACTGTCCTTCTTAGTTGGCACCTCTAGATCTCAGACCAGGTATATTACTGTGGGCTCCATCTGGCAGAGTGCTCCAAGATGCTATCTCATGGTGCTGATTGCTCCAAACCCTTGCCTAACTAACCTA
>NW_007058851.1:0-1322 GCF_000164805.1 Carlito syrichta
CCTTGCACAACCATCATAATAACGACAACAAAAAAGATTTTCAGAGTTGGGAGATGCAGGGGAGGGGGAGGGCCAGGACTTGCAGTAGTTGGATTCTGCCCGGGGTGCCGGGACGGTCGGGGACAGGCCTGAACAACAAGGGTTCCTGTAAAATGAATATTCATATATTTCACCTGAATTGTACCCTACCTCTTTCAAATTACAAATTAAGAAGCAAAAGTTTACACCAGAGCCCTGAATCCATAGCCAGTCATTAGAAAGAACTTCTTGTTGCTGTAGCCTTAACCACTTTTTTCCACACCGAAATAAAAACACAGACCCTTATTTTATTGAAACGTGCTTAGATAAAATATCCTGTTGCTGATTGTTAGTTAACTTATTTTTGAAATGTATCCCAGTTGACTGACTGGATATGTTTCATTGACGACAGCAACTGTATACTGCTACTTCAAATGCATTCTCCAGATGTGTGTCTTTTTCCCTGCGGAGGTATGTGGAGCTTTCTGGCATGTTTTCTTTCTGACCACGTTTGCGTGTTTCCCTGTGTTAACGTTACGTGGGAGTCGTTGCGGGGTGTCAGACACCTACCCTGCACAATGAATGGTACCTGCTGTCAATCTCTCTCTTGTGGGGGCGGGGCTCCGGGTCCCTCGCCATTGCGGGCTGCAGCGCCCTGGCGTGAGGACGGCGCGTCACGTCCCGGCCGCGTGACCTGCTGGGTTGACGCGATCCTTCCTCAGAATCCTGCCTGCGAGCTCCGAGGCGCAACGCGGTTCCGCCTCCCGGGCCGCGGCCTCCCACGGAGTGCTTCGGACTCCCGCGCTGCGGGAGCCCAGAGTGTGGCTCGCGGCGACTGGGACGACCGCGGAGCTGGGCCCCCCGCTGGCCGCGGAGCTGGGCCCCCCGCTGGCGGCGGAGCCGGGCCCCCCGCAGGCGGCGGAGCTGGGGCCCCCCTACCACGTCGAGGGAACGTGAGTCAGGCCGCTCTTGGACATGGACCCTTAACCGTGAGTTCACAGACTCTTCTTTTCTTGTATTTTCTAACCTGTGTTGTGGCTTTTGCTGGAAGTGCAACTGCTGGATTATGCATGAGAGTATCCCGTTTTCTGAGAAGTGTGTGTGGAAGGACTGCCCTATTCCCACGGAATGTATGTGGCCATAAATGTGTCCACTGATTCCTCAGTGTTCGTTCTGTTGCATGGATCAATCGTTAGGGTTTTATACCATTGCCTCTGTGTTTGGTTTACTGGACTTTGGTGAAAGCAGAAAGTGTGAAACCCTACACTTTGCCCATTTTGAAGAGAGTTTGGGCTATTGCCGGG
>NW_007058852.1:0-1227 GCF_000164805.1 Carlito syrichta
TGGAGCCCTATCTTCAAATTTCTAAAAGAGAAACAATTTCAACCAAGAATAACCTACCCAGCCAAACTAAGCTTCATAAATGAGGGAGAATTGAAATCTTTTCCAGACATCCAATCCCTACGAACCTACGCCGCTACCAGGCCACCTCTACAAGAAACACTTAAGAAAGTACTGAACACAGAAGAAAAAGAAAAAAGAACAACAGCATTCTTCACAAGAGTACAGGCAAAAGATTAAAAACACACATGAACCAACTCCAAAACCCAAAGAAAGACAACAAATAAACAGGAACAACTCTGTAAGAACCTTATGACAGGGATCAACTCTTGCATTTCAATTATTAGCCTAAATGTGAATGGACTAAATGCACCACTGAAAAGACATAGATTGGCAAAATGGATAAAATATCATCAGGCAACAATCTATTGCCTTCAAGAGACTCACCTCACTAGAAAGGACATCCACAGACTCAAAGTAAGAGGATGGGAAACAAACTTCCAGGCGAACGGAATACAAAAGAAAGCAGGAGTAGCCATCTTAATTTCAGACAAAATACCCTTCAAACTATCAAAAATCAAGAAAGATACAGAAGGCCACTACATAATGATAAAAGGCTCAATCCATCAACAAGAAATATCTATTCTAAATATATATGCACCCAACATAGGTGCGCCAACTTTCATAAAGCAGCTTCTTGGAAAACTAAAGAAAGATATTGGCTCTAACACTATCATAACTGGGGACTTCAATACCCCACTCACAACCCTAGACAGATCATCAGGACAAAAAATCAGCAAGGAGATCCGGAACCTCAATGTAACTTTGGACCAAATGGACTTAATTGATACCTACAGAACACTCCATCCAAAGACCACAGAATACACATTCTACTCATCACCACATGGAACATATTCTAAGATCGACCACATAATTGGACACAAATCAAGTATAAGCAAAGTTAAAAGGACTGAAATTCTGCCATGCACCTTTTCGGACCACAGTGGAATAAAAATAAACATTGACACCAACAAAGTCCCCCCAAAACCCACAAAGACATGGACACTAAACAGCATGATGCTAAATAACTCCTGGGTCAATGATGACATCAAAATAGAGATCAAAAGATACCTGGAAACAAATGAAAATAAAGAAACATCTTACCAAAATCTCTGGGATGCCTTAAAAGCTGTAATAAGAGGGGAATTTATATCCCTACAAACACACATG
>NW_007058853.1:0-889 GCF_000164805.1 Carlito syrichta
TCTCAGCCTTCCTAGTAGCCGGAATTACAGGCATGCGCTAAAACACCGGGTTAATTTTTTGATTTTATTGTACAGATGAGGTCTCGCCTGCCCGGGCCGGTCTCGAACCTGCGGGCTCAGGCAACCCACTCACCTCAGCTTCCCAAAGGCGCGGGATTACAGGCTGAGCCACCGAGCCGGGCTCCCTTACCCCCTTTCGATCTCCCCCTTCAGATGACCAGTGTTGTCTCATTCTTTGTGTGTGTGTTGGAGTCTCACTCTGTAACCTAGACTCGGGCAATCCTTCCACCTCAGCCTTCCAAGTACCTAGAACTCCAGGCATGTGCTACCATGCCTGGTTTATTTTTGATTTATTGTAGAGACGATGTTTCACCGAGTGGCCCGGCTGATCTTGACCTCCTGGGCTCAGGCACTCCTCTGTCCTAGGCCTCCAAAAGTGCAGGGATGACAGGCTGAGCCACGGCACTCGGCCTTTATCTCATCTTTATGTCCATAGGTACATAGTGTTTAGCTCTCTCATATAAGTGAGAGAATGTGGTATTTGGTTTTCTTCTGCATTAACTTGCTTAGGATTGCGGCATCCGGCTGCATCCACGTTGTTGCGAGAGACGTGACTTGATTCTTTATGGCTGTGTAGCATTCCATGGTGTATTTGTGTTATGTTTTCTCTGATGCGATCCGTTGCTGATGAGCACCTAGATTGATTTCATGTGTTTTCTACTGTGAATACTGCCACCACATACGTTTGTGTGGCAGGTATCTTTTGGTGAAAGGATTTATGTTTCATTGGATGTATGCCCAGTATTGGTATTGCTGGGTTGCGTGTGAATCTGTTTTTAAATCTTTCAGCAAACTCCAAAACTGCTTTGCAAAGGACTGAACTAGCTTT
>NW_007058854.1:0-660 GCF_000164805.1 Carlito syrichta
CAAGACTGGTTCAACATTTATAAAACTATAAATGTAATTAAATACATCAACTGATGTCAAAACAAAAACCACATGATTATATCATTAGATGCAGAAAAAGCTTTTGATAAAATCCAGCACCGCTTCTTGATAAAAACCCTCAAACATCTAGGCAAATGGGGAACATAACTCAAAATAGTAAAAGCCATCTACGAGAAACCCACAGCCAGAATACTCCTAAACGGACAAAAATTGGAAGCATTTTCCCTGAAAACTGGAAAAAAACAAGGATGCCACTCTCATCCCTCCTGTTCAATATAGTATTGGAAGTCCTGGCTAGAGCAATCAGAGAAGAGAAGGCAATCAGGGGTATTCAAATAGGAAAAGAGGAAGTCAAGCTATCTCTCTTTGCAGATGACATGATTGTGTACCTTGAAAACCCCAGAGAATATGTCAAAAACCTCCTTACACTGATAAAGGACTTTGGCAAAGTCTCAGGATATAAAATAAATGTACAAAAGACAATCGCATTTCTTTACACCAATAATAAACAAACAGAAACCCAAATAAAAAGCACAATTCCATTCACAATAGCCACCAAAAAAATGAAATACCTTGGCATCTTCCTAACCAGAAATGTGAAAGACTTTTACAATGAAAACTACAAAATACTGCTCAAAA
>NW_007058855.1:0-2908 GCF_000164805.1 Carlito syrichta
GTTTAGTACTTTCTGAGTGTTCATGTAGAGATGGTTTTGTGGCTGCATAAGTTCTTAGGGATTGGATATCTGGGAAAGATTTTAATTCTCCCTCACTGATGAAGCTTAGCTTGGCTGGATAGGCTATTCTTGGTTGAAATTGTTTATCCTTTAGGACTTTGAAGATAGGGCTCCAAGCTCTCCTAGCCTGCAGGGTTTCTGCAGATAAATCTGCTGCTATTCTGACTGGTCTTCCATGGTGGGTGATCTGGCCTTTTTCTCTTGCTGCCTTTAGGATTTTTTCTTTTGTGCCTACTTTATTTAGGCGAATTATTATGTGTCTAGGAGTTGATCTTCTCATTTATTGTCTTGCGGGGGTTCTCTGAATCTCTTGTGTTTGAATTTTTGTATCACTGATTAGATAAGGGAAATTTTCTTGAATGATCTTGTGGAAAGTTTGTTCCAATGTGGTCTCTGTTTCTCTTTTTGCCTCAGGGAGTCCGATTATTCCTAGGTTAGGCCTTGAGGTAGTCACTCATCTCTTGAAGGTTTTGTTCTGTCTTTTTTAGCTTATTTTCTGTGTTTTTAAGAGTTTGGGTTATTTCTATATTTTGGTCCTCAAACTCTGAGATTCTTTCTTCTGCTTGGGTAATTCTGCTTTCCATGCTTATCAATTTGTTATTTATTTCATTCACAGTATTCTTTATTACTGTTATCTCAGATATCAGCTCTTTCCTAGTTTCTTCTTGTGTCTCCTCAATTCTTTTTAATCTCTCCATTATTGTTTTGATATCTACATTTGGATTTTGAGACCCTTCATTCCGGGGACTTTTCATTGTTTGTATTCCAAAGTCAATTTTCTCAGTGTCTGCTCTCCCAGGCGTCTGGGAGAGACCCATACTCTTCTTTTGGTTTTTCTTCATTTCTGTAGATTTTTCTCCCTTTACCCCTTTCCCTCCCCCTCTTCAATTCTGTTTTTGAGGGAAAGTGGGGTTGCTTTTATTTCTCTTCTGCAATGACCTGTTCTTCCTTATGAGGGTCTTCTGGTTTTGTTCACTTTTCCCTCTGCTTTACAGTCTGTCTATTCAGCAGTTTGCAGTCTTGGTCCCTAGATTTAAAAAGGGGGCATATAGAAGAGGAAAATAATGGAGGAAGGGTGGGGTCAATAGGGAGTTAGAAAGAGAGAAGCGCGAGAGGGAAAACAGATATACATACCATCTATCAGGTGAGAACGAGACACAGGGCTGGGAAGAGGTGAAGAAAGACAGGTAAGAAAGAGTACTGATAGCTACATAGTAATAAAGAGTACTGAATCAACACAGAGACAGGGCAATAAAATCGAGAAACAGTGTAAGTCAGAAGGTAAACAACAAACGTGATCTAAACCAACAGTTACAATGATAAAATCATAAGTCAAAATGAGCGAAAGAGAGAAGTGCGAGAGGGATAACAGATATACATACCAGCTATCAGGTGAAAAACAGTCACAGTATCGGGAAGAAGTGAAGAAAGACACGTAAGAAAGATTCCCTAAGGAGTACTGGTAGCTACACAGACACAGGTCAATAAAATCGAGAAATAGTGTAGGTCAGAAGGTCAACAACAGACGTGATCTAAACTAACAGTTACAATGATAAAATCATAAGTCAAAATAAGCAAAAGAGAGAAGTGCAAGAGGGAAAACAGATATACATACCAACTATCAGGTGAGAGAGAGACACAGGGCTGGGAAGAAGTGAAAAAAGACAGGTAAGAAAGATTCCCTAAGGAATACTGATAGCTAAACAGAGACAGGCCAAAAAAGTTAAGAAACAGTATAAGTCAGAAGGTAAACACCAAACGTAATCTAGACCAACAGTTTCAATGATAAAATCATAAGTCAAAATAAGCAATCAGACTAGAGTCACTTCTGTGATCTCCGATTCCAGCCTCTCCCTTTTGTTTTTCGTTGCAGCATAGGGGTGGGGCTTTGTCTCCTGTTTCACACTGTTGCCTTAGGAGCTGAGGTAAAGTTTGTTGCTAGGTGGGCAGGGCAATGGAAGTCTCTGCCTGGAGAATGGCGAGGCAGTTTAAGCAGATCTGTTTTTCTCCGCTTGTCTGGGTCCTCTGGCTTGGGGTCTCACACTGAGTGCCTCAGCCAGGGTGGACCCGGAGTTCCAGAGCTCCAAAGTTCCAAAGGGCAGGCTGTAAATGGTGAGAGTGTCGCTGGGTCCCTACAGAGTACTTCAGCCAGTAATGGAACTGGTGTCTCTGAGGGGCGGGCGCTCAGAGCCTCCCTGTGCGACCAGCGGTGCCGGGTGCCAGGCCAGAGAGAGAGCTGGAGGGAGCAGGTACCCAAAACTTCCCCGCACGCTGCAATACCTGGCCTTAGGAAATGAGGTAAAGTTTGTTGATAGGTGGGCAGGGCAATGGAAGTCTCTGCCTGGAGAATGGCAAGGCAGTTTAAGCAGGTCTGTTTTTCTCCGCTTGTCTGCATCCTCTGGTTTGGGGTCTCATGCTGAGTGCCTCAGCCTGGGTGGACCCGGAGTTCCAGAGCTCCAAAGTTCCAAAGGGCAGGCTCTAAACAGCGAGAGTGGCGCTGGGACCCTACAGAGTACTTCAGCCAGAAATGGAACCAGCGTCTCTGAGGGGCGGGTGCCCAGAGCCTCCCTGTGTGACCGGCGGCTTGATGCCTCAGTCAGGGTGGACCCGGAGTTCCAGAGCTCCAAAGTTCCAAAGGGCAGGCTCTAGACAGCGAGAGTGGTGCTGGGACCCAACAGAGGACTTCAGCCAGAAATGGAACCAGCGTCTCTGAGGGGCGGGTGCCCAGAGCCTCCCTGTGTGACCGGCGGCTTGATGCCGGGTGCCCGGGCTGGAGACAATGCAGCCAGGGAGGGATCTGGAGGGGGCTGGGACCGGAGACTTCCACACACGAGTAGAACGGCAGCAG
>NW_007058855.1:3036-11864 GCF_000164805.1 Carlito syrichta
TTGGTGGTGGGCGGGGGGATGGGGGTAGCGAAGTGATAGCCTTTTTGGGGAACTCACGTTCAGAGAATCTCACCAGTTCACCTATGCCGTCGCCATCTTGCCCCGTCTCCGGGTGTACCATTTTTTAGAATGTTGAGAAGAGTGAATGAATTCCATACCCTTTAGGCAATTCTCCTGAGCCTATTTATAACTGAGGTTTTGGTGAGGGATGAGTAGCAGCAGAGGGGATATGAAATTATATGTTCTGAAGTATAGATTCACTATAAGGCTAATGACAGAAGTAGCTGTGCTCTGAGAAAGAAACCAAAATAAAACCATAGCCACTTCATCTCACTAGAAGTAAGTAAAAAAAAAAATGTAAAAACACAGTGCTGAACTCCTCAAAAACTATATCAGAAGTAGCAAAACATTTCATGGAATATTAGAGATTAAGAAATTAAGTTGAAGATTCAGTAAGACCTAAATTGGGGTCAGTTCCAGATGCTTGCTGACTAAATTAACATGTTAATAGGTTACCTTAACAATGGGTCAATTATTTTGTGGCTCATTTTCCCTCTGTGAAAATTGGCAATAATAATAATAACTTCAGCCTAGGTTGGTTAAGATTTATTTGAAATAGGTATATAAAGCACTTAGTATAATGCTCTGAACAAAATAAATGCTAAATAAATATTAACAAATACTGGTAACATTTTACAAACACACACATTCTGAGTCTTATAATCAAATTAGCCTTAGCAATATTGGGGGTAAATTAATTTAAGCAGGCCCTAAAAATATTTTTCAGAACCTTAAACATGTTAATGTGCATCATCAATCTGTGAAAAGGTGACAGTGTGCAGTATTTGTCAAAATGATTTGAACGCACAACCTTTATTTCTCAGAGCATCCCAAAATAACTAGGGTGCTATAGAAGCCTCTTTAATAAATACTATTTCAGCCGGGCTCAGTGGCTCAGCCTGTAATCCCGCGCCTCTGGGAGGCTGAGGTGAGTGGATTGCCTGAGCCCGCGGGTTCGAGACCCGCCTGGGCAGCGAGACCTCATCTCTACAATAAATCAAAAAATCAGCCGGGTGTGGTAGCGCACGCCTGTAGTTCCAGCTACTTGGAAGGCTGAGGCGGAAGGATCACCGGAGCCCAGCAGGTCGAGGCTGCGGTGGCCGGGAGCGGCCACTGCACTCCAGTCTGGGTGACAGAGTGAGACTCCAACTCAAAAAAAAAAAAAAAAAAAGAATAAATACTATTTCATGCTCTAGAAGTTTGCTATAAATTGTTATAAAGATAATGGTTTTGATTTAGCAATTTTCATGCAAAAGATATGTTACTTGTATGGCTTGACATGGTTGCATCAAAATGGCTTTTTAAAAATATTACAAAGTAGTGAGAACAGCACATCTTCCTGACCCTCACCCAATACAATATCCACCTTCCAATTTATTCATACCTGTGTGTCTCTGAAATTTTTATGAGTCTGTACTAATTTTATAAACCAGAAAGATGTTCTATTTTAAATTGGGTTATATGATCTCAGTTCTTTACCATGAAACTGTCATTTGAAAGTATATTTATGGCACTGTATTTTTCTGAAACAACTAAAAAAAAACATTCGATTGAGAATTAAGTATTCAGTTGACAGCTGGGTTTAAGAGATCATTTAATGGACCCGCAATTTCCCCTCCCCTTTCTACTTCAGTACCAAATATAGAGTCAATCAAACAAAATTACCACAATTAAGAAGCTTACAAAAGCAGATTAATTTGTCCTCCAGATTTTAAAATGGAAAGCAAAATAAATTCCATTAGTATTCCTAAATTATTATTGGAAAGTAAATAAGTATGACCATCATGATGTTTACAGAGTAATTAGTGAATGGAGAACCAAATCACTCAGAATATCAGAGAATTGTTACAAAATGAGCAAACATTCTGCTTTAAACATTAAAGAGCTTTTCTGAATTAAACTGGTATAGTATACATGTCTTTTACTTATACATAAGTTGACACAGATGGTGCCAATCTGCTATACCCTCCCTCATCCTGTCTCTGAGGGAAACTCCTCCCTGACCCCTACCAACATCTCCAAGACTCATTTTAATCCATATCTCTACCCCACCTTATTCCTTCTCCCTAATCATTTGTAGCCAAACCTTAACTTCAAGGACCACTTCAGGGTTAGAGCTGGGGGGGAAGTTTAGCAATGGAGTGGGACTCGGGGACTGGTAAAAATATAAACTTAATGTGCTTCCTGGTTTCTGTGACACCACACCCCCCTGTTATTTTCCCATATTCCTCTGAAAACTACTTTTCAGATGCCTTTGCCACTTCATCCACCTTGATCTAATTTTCACTTGTTAAGGTGTTTTATTTGTTTTTTCAGTTTAATTCTAGGTCCTATTATCAAGGACACAAGTATTTATTCACAAGTCACAAGAGAAGCAGGGAGAAACTCAGACTGCCATTACAGCATTCCACATTTTTACTGAACACATTAGGACATATGGGCCCTATATATAAGGAATAGTACATAAGGAATATAAGTTATGTATGTGTGCATTACTTACCAAAAAGGAGCCACACAACTTTTCATTTTATACTCTGATGGTGACAGAGCTTATGTGACATTTCCCATGGAACCATGCTTATAGATCCATAGATTTCAGGTGTATTATAAGCATAGTAGGAAGATCAGGTACATTTCCTAAAAACCTTAACTGGAAAAGGACTCTCTTGTTAGTAAGTACTATTAGTGTGCTTGCCAGGAAGTCTATCATTAGCATATTCACAAAAAGATTTGATCAGGCTACCGTTCTTTCCTTCCTGAGATTTTTCTCAGTAAAGAGAAAGAAAAAACTGTAGGTCTCCTGCTAACCTCTTTTTCTTATCCACTTGCTCATGATGTGACGATGATGAGCAAGTTACTTAAGGTTTTAATGCCTGCATCTCCTCTTCTGCAAACTAGGGGTAATAACAATAATTTCCTCATAGGGTTGTTGCCAGGATTAAACATTTAGGACCTGTTAGATTTTCAAGGAATGCCTGGCACTTGGTGAGTGTCCTCTAAATAGTAAATATTAGTGTAGCTTGAATATAAATCTCTCCTCTTAGTTTCGGTTTCACATGACTGTCTGTTGACAACTTCTGTTGGATACTTTACAGGAATTCCAAATGCATGTGAAAAATTGAGTCCATGAACTCTTCCATTCACTGTCAACTCTACCACGGATTCTGCTTCTGCAACTTTAGTTCTATTAGTAACATATTTATTCAATAGCTCATGAAGGAAACCTCACAATCTTCCAAGACTTATTCTTTCCTTACATATCCCAATTCGCAATTTCTGTAGTTGGTAACTACTTAAATATGTCCACTTCTCTTAGAATCCTTTACCAACACTTAATCTAAGCTCTCTTAATCTCTTACGTTGTTGCTTAGAATGTCTCCCAATTGGTTTTTCAAAATTTATTAATATATTCTACCCTTTCTCCCAAAGCACACATTCAATCTTGTTACTGACCCTGCTTAAAGTGGTCAAACTTTGTCCATTGCTTTTGGAATATAGACTAAAATCTTTGTTGTAGACCCACATTCCTACATCATCTGGGTCCTGTTTCTTTCAGGAGAATCATCTGTTTTGCTTGCTCCTTCCCTGCCTCAATGTTTTCTTTCAATCCATTGAATGATGCTTTATTATTCCCTCATAGTCCTCACATATTCTGTTCTGCATTGGGAATGATCTCTTCAGTCTTTGACACAGTAAAGCCCACATTATTCTTTTGAGTTCAGCATGAACATCACTTCTTTTTTTTTTTGAGTTGGAGTCTCACTCTGTCGCCCAGACTGGAGTGCAGTGGCCGCTCCCGGCCACTGCAGCCTCGACCTGCTGGGCTCCGGCGATCCTTCCGCCTCAGCCTTCCGAGTAGCCGGAATTACAGGCATGCGCTACCACGCCTGGCTGATTTTTTGATTTATTGTAGAGATGAGGTCTCGCTGCCCAGGTGGGTCTCGAACCTGCGGGCTCAGGCAATCCACTCACCTCAGCCTCCCAAAGGCGCGGGATTATGGGCTGAGCCACTGAGCCCGGCTGAACATCACTTCTTGAATAAATATTTCCTTGATTCCCAAGAGAAGCCAGATATTCATGTTAGGAACCTGTATTTTCTCTTTGTAGTCTGCATCATAATGAAAATTAAATTGTTATGTAATTCTTAGTATAGGTGTATTTCCCAGCAAAATGTAAGCTCCACAGAGGAAAAGGCCTTGCTTTTCATGTTCAAGACTATACTCCACAAGTACCTCAGATTTTGAGTCTTGCTAAGATATATATTAAAATATTTTACAATAGCAAAAGATTGAATGACTTGTTTTTAGTCCTAATGAAAATATTTGGAAGCATTCTAGCAGAGGCGGGGAAGATAGCAGTCGAGACAGTCGGACTACGCGAGTTCCAGTGTGAGTGAGGGAGTGTATGGAAAATTTTGTGTATGTGCTGGTGAGTAAGTGGGCTTGTGAGTGACTGATGGAGTGAGGACCAGGGAGCTAGTGGCCAGTGCTCTCCTGGTGCAGCAGCTGATGCCACAGCATTTGAGCTTGGAACCTAGTGATTCCTGGGATGCAGAAGCTGAGTGCCATTTTCGCTTTCTTTTCTTTTCTTTTTTTCTTTTTAATCAACAAACCTTCCCTGGCAAGAAAACACTGGAAGAGACATCTAAGTGGGGCTCGTGAGTGGGGGGTCAGGCCCCTGGTGCAACAGCAGGTGCTGCAGCTTCTCTACTTTATCCCTGGCACTTCTCAGGTCACAAAAGTAGAGCACAACTGTTTTTTAAGGTGAACAGAAGTTTTCCTTTGGAAAAGCAGCGGGGAAACACTTTGCCCCAGGCGCTGCCTCACCATTGAAGTAGGAGACTCCTCTGGGATTTGCCTCATCACTGCAGCTGAAGGGCCTGCAGATGGAGTCCAGAGGCAATTTCCAATGGAAGAGGACAAGAGAGGCACCCCACCACCATACTGAAGGTGGAGCAGGAAAGTGCTCTGACTTGCTCACCACAGACCAACAGATCCGATCTCTGTGACTGATGGATAAACTACTCAGAGCTTGATCATGGCCCAAAGGGTATATCCTGAGAGCACAAACTTCAGAGGGACCGAAGGAGTGCTGAGTTCCAGGCGCCCCATCCCCTACCCTGATCTAGCTGTGAGGCAAAGGTTGTAACCAGAAAAGGAGGAGGAAGAACTCCAAGGAGATCAGTGGTGAGTCTGAGGCTCACCCAAAACCCCTCCTCCCCAGCAATCCTCTGAACATCAGACCCACACAGCTGGGTCACAACTGAGCCTGGACATCAGTTGCAACAGGAGAGCTCCATTCCAGGATAGGTCTGGCTGTGGCACCCCAGTGAGAGTACATACCTGGGAAAGAGACAGTCCTGTACCTCCCCCCAGATATCTCCCTGACCATAAGAGAGTGGGAGGGGAGGACCACAGCCCCACCCACCTCCACTGTCACTTCTCCTTCCCTGCTTCATTCCCTGAGGAGAGAGTGAAAGAGGTGGCTCTGCAGGAGAGACCTGATTAGAGGAACAAGTACAGAGCCTGCCACAAGAAGGCAGGGTTTTTTTTGTTTGTTGGTTGGTTATTGTTTTTGTTTTTTTAATTTTCAATTATTTTTAATTAAAAATTTTTTTGACTGTTTGCAGGCTAGTTCATCTATTTTTAAAATATTTTTTCTTTGTGCATGAATGTGTATGTGAGGGTTTGATCTGCATCCCTCCTCCCACCAAAAAAATTTTTTATTATTTTTTTTCTGTTTCTTTCTTCTTTTATTTGTCATTTTCTGTTTATGTGTGTATGAGAGGATTGAGTGTTCATCTTTTGATTTTGTTGTGGTTGTTGGGTTTTTTTCTTCTGGGTCTTTTTCATATTCATTTTGTATAGTTTCAGAGGTATCTCAATAGATGAGTGAGGGTCTGACCTGAATCCCCCCCCGCTTCGGTCTCTCTGTTTTTCTTCTCTATTCATTTTGTGCTAGGTATGTGTACATGTGTTTAGTTTTCTTGGGGGTCTTTTTGTTGCTGATTTTTTTCACTTTGTTATTATTCCAGTTAGTTTTGGAATGTATGTGTATGTGTTCAATTGCTTCTGCATTGGTTTCTGCTTTGCATCATCATATAGAGTTGTAGTGGGGAGTAGGTCTCAGGGAAAACATACCAAAAGAAGTGAACATTTCAATTTGCAAGTAGTATCTGATTCCTAGCACCCCATTCCCCACTTTGTTCGAATTTTGAAAACTACAAGAGACAACAAATCTTCCCATCCACCATCTTATTTCAAAATAGAACAAATCCAGAGCTCAGATCAGGGAAGAATAGAGGTCTGAGCAAACGTCAAGAGGAAAAGTCTCTCCCACTGACACTGAATAACTGAACTAAAGAGAAAAATAAGAGCTCTATCACAAATGAGGAAAAGCCAAAGGAAGACCTCAGGCAATTCAAGTGTGCCAAAGACAAAACTCCTGAAAAATCAGACCTTGGTGCTCATACATTGGAAGTCACCAAAAACTGTCCCCAGAATATGACAGGGATTAGAGAAAGGATGGAAATAGTGAGAATAGAACTCAAGGAAGACAAGATGCAACATTGAAAGAACTTGTAACAGAGATTTTGGCAATAACAAATTTCACTCAGGAAATAAATAACAAGATGATAAGCATGGAAAGCAGAATTAATCTAGCTGAAGAAAGAAACTCAGAACTTGAAGAGCAGAACATGGAATTAACTCAATCTGTAAAATAACATAGAAAGAAGACTCAGAAAGAAAGAACAAAGCCTACAAGAGATGTGTGATTATATCAAGAGGCCAAACCTACACCTGACTGGTATCCCAGAAGAAGAAAGGGAAATGGAGACAACTTGGAGCAAGTATTCTAGGAAGTAATCCAAGAAAACTTTCCCCACCTCACCAGAGACGTGACCAGCCAAGCACAAGAGATACAGAAAACCCTCACAAGAAATCAAATGAGAAGACCAACCCCTAGACACATAGTAATTCACCTACACAAAGTAGGCACAAAAGAAAAAATCCTAAAGGAAGCAAGAGAGAAAGGCCAGACACCTACCAAGACAAACCAGTCAGAATAGCAGCAGACCTACAGCAGAAATACTACAAACAAGAATGAACTGGAGCCCTATATTCAGAGTCCTCAAAGATAAACAATTTAAATCAAGAATTTCCTAACCAGCCAAGCTCAGCTTCATCATGGATGGAGAATTAAATCCTTCCCAGACATCCGATCCCTAAGAGATTATGCAGCTTCCAGACCAGTTCTACAGGAGACACTTAAAAAGGTATTAAGCACAGAAGAAAGAAGAAAAAGGTGACCACACAATTCCCAAGAGAACAGCAGAGCACAGAATTAGCAGAAAATACAGTGCAATAAGAAATTTGAAAACACACGCATACATTAACCTCAAAGCCAAAAGAAAACAAGCAAACAAAGGAAAAACTTTACAGGAACTTCATGACAGGGATAAGCAATCACATTTCAATAATCAGTCTGAATGTGAATGGACTAAATGCACCACTGAAAATACACAGAACAATGAACTGGATAAGAAACCATGATTGATTTTGCTGCATCCAGAAGACTCATCTCACTTCAAGGGATGCAAACAGACTCAAAGTTAAAGGCTGGAAAATAAGTTTCCAAACAAATGGATCACAAAAAAAGGCAGGAGTTGCAATCCTAATATCAGAAAAAACAACCTTTAAGCTATCAAAACTTTAAAAGATGCAAAAGGACACTACATAATGATAAAAGTTTCAATCCATCAACAAGAAATATCCATCCTAAACATATACACACCCAACACAGGAGCACCAACATTTACAAGCAACTACTGTGTAAAATTAAAAAAGATATTGACTCTAACACTATTATAACAGGGGACTTGAATACCCCACTGACAGCCCTAGATAGATCTTCGAGGCAATAAATCAACAAGAAGATCCAGAACCTAAATTTGACACTCAATCAAATGGACTTAATAGATACCTACAGATTATTCCACCCAACAACCACAGAATATGCATTCTACTCATCACCACGTGGAACATAAACCAAGATTGATCACATCCTTGGCCATAAATCAGGCATAAACAAATTCCATAAGGTTGAAATCTTGCCATGCACATTCTCAGACCACAATGGAATAAAAATAAATATCAACACCAACAACATTTCCCCAGAGCCCACAAAGACATGGACACTAAATAGCATGATGCTGAACAACTACTGGGTCAACACTGAAGTCAAAGCAGAAATTGAAAGATTCCTGGTATCACATTATCAGACTTTAAACTTTACTATAAAGCTACAATAATCAAAACAGCCTGGTATTGGTACAAGAACAGGCATACAGACCAATGGAGTAGAATTGAGATTCCAGAAGCAAATCCTCAATTTCTCAACCAACTCATCTTCAATAAAGCCTCCACCTCCCACCACTGGAGAGAGGAGAACCTATTCAGTAAATGGTGCTGGGAAAACTGGCTGACCACATGCAGAAGATTCAGACAGGACCCCTATCTATCCCCACACACAAAAATTAACTCTAAATAGATCAGAGACCTAAATGCAAAACCTCAAACCATAAGAACTTTAGAAAGTGCAGGACACACCCTTATGGAAGTTGGAACTGCATCCAATTCCTGACCAAAACCCAAAATGCACAGGCCATAAGAGATAAGATAGACAAGCGGGACCTCATTAAACAGACAAGCTTCTGTAAAGCCAAAGAAACCATCAAGAGAGCAGGGAGACAGCCCACAGACTGGGAA
>NW_007058855.1:11930-25825 GCF_000164805.1 Carlito syrichta
GACATATGAGTGGCCAACAGATACATGAAGAAATGTTCAACCTCACTAGTCATCAAGGAGCTGCAAATTAAAACTACACTTAGATACCACCTAACTCCAGTCAGAATGGTCATGATCAATAAGTCAAAAAATAACAGATGCTGGAGAGGATGTGGTGAAAAGGGAACACTCTTACACTGTGGTGGGAGTGTAAACTAGTACAATCTCTGTGGAAATCAGTGTGGAGATTCCTAAGAGCTCTAAAAATCGACCTTCAATATAATCCCACAATCATTCTACTGGAAATATACCCTGAAGAACTCAAATCACTCTATGAAAAAGATACCTGCACACGTATGCTTATCGCAGCATTGTTCGCAATAGCAAGGTCATGGAACCGACCTTTCTGTCCATCAAAAAAAGGACTGGATTTTTAAAATGTGGTACATATACACAATGGAATATTACACAGCCATAAAAAAGAACAAAATTTTGAATTTTGCAGCAACCTGGATGGAATTAGAGTTATAATACTGAGTGATCTCTCACAGAAACAAAGATCTGAATATCACATATTCTCATGTATAAGTGGACCTTGAAAAACTACTGTAATACTATAAGAAAAGGATGGACAGTGGCAGGATACTATGGGGGAGACATGGAGGGGAAAAGAGGCAGGATTAATGGTAGTCTATATCTATCTGGGGAAAAGGGGGCACACCTCATCAACAAGGGTACCTGCACAATGAATATTTGCATACCTAGACCTTAACGGTACCCCACAATTTTAAAATTAAAAAAAAAGAAAGATTCCTGGAAACAAATGAAAATGAAGAAACATCATACCAAAATCTCTGGGTTGCCCTGAAAGAAATGCTCAGAGGAGAATTTATATCTCTACGAGTACACATCAAGAAACTAGAAAGATCAGGAGTTGAAAGCCTAACAAATTACCTAAGGGAGCTGGAAAGAGAAGACCACCAAAACCCCAACTTCAGCAGAAGAATTCAAATCACAAAAACAAGAGCCCAAATACAGGACATAGAAGGCAAAAATATCATAGAAAACATCAACAAAACAAAAATCTGGTTATCTGGAAGAATTATCAAGATTGATGGGGCCTAACTGTGCTCAGTGGCTCAGCCTGTAATCCCGTGCCTTTGGGAGGTTGAGGTGAGTGGATTGCCTGAGCCCACGGGTCCGAGACCTGCCCGGGCAGGCAAGACCTCATCTCTACAATAAATCAAAAAATTAGCCATGCATGGTAGCTCGCCTGTAATTCCGCCTACTCGGAAGGCTGAGGCAGAAGGATCACCGGAACCCAGGAGGTCGAGGCTGCGGTGGCCAGGAGTGGCCACTGCACTCCAGTCTGGGTGACAGAGTGAGACTCTAACTCAAAAAAAAAAAAAAAAGATTGATGGGGCCCTAGCCAGAATGACCAAGAAAAAGAGAGGGAAAAGCCCAAATAAACACAATCAGAAATACAAAAGATCAAATCACAATTGACCCTGAAGAAATACAAAAGATTATCAGAGATTACTATGTACACTTTATGAAAACAAACTTGATAATCTAAATGAAATGGAGGACTTTCTGACATCACACAACCTCCCCACGTTGAAACAAGAAGACATTGAGACACTAAATAGACCATTAACAACCTAGGAAATTGACTCTGTCATACGAAAACTACAAAAAAGCCCTGAACCAAATGGCTTTTCAGCAGAATTCTACAAAATGTACAAGGAAGAGCTTATACCAACACTACTGAAAGTATTCCAGGCAATTGAAAAAGATGGAATTCTCCTCAAATCATTTTACGAAGCTAACATCACACTGATACCCAAACCGGGTAAAATCCAACAAAAAAAGAGAACTACAGGTCAATATCCCTTAGGAACATAGATGCAAAAATCCTCAACAAAATTCTAGCAAATCGGATACAAAAACACATCTCAAAAATCATCCACCATGACCAAGTAGACTTCATCCCTAGGATGCAGGGCTGGTTCAACATTCACAAGACCATAAATGTCACTAAATACATCAACAGATGTAAAAACAAGAATCACATGATTATCTCATTATATGCAGAAAAAGCTTTTGATAAAATCCAGCATCCCTTCCTGATTAAAAAAAAAAAAACCCTCAAACATCTAGGAATAGAAAGAATATACCTCAAAATAGTAAGTGTCATCTACGATAAACCCACAGCTAACATATTGCTAAATGGACAGAAACTGGAAATGTCCCATGAAAACTGTAACAAGACAAGACTACCCACTCTCTTGTTCAATATTGTGTTGGAAATCCTAGCTCAGTCAATTAGACAAGAGAAGGAAAACCGCAAAAAAAAAAAATGAATTAGAAAAGAAAACAGGCTGGGCTCGGTGGTTCAGCTTGTAATGCTAGCACTTTGGGAGATCGAGGAGAGTTAATTGCCTGAGCCCGTGGGTTTGAGACCTGCCCGGGCAACTTGACGAGACCTCGTCTCTACAATGAATCAAAAATTAGCCGGGCATGGTAGCAGGCACCTGTAGTTCCGGCTTCTTGGAAAGCTGAGGTAGAAGGATCGCCGGAGCCCAGCAGGTCAAGACTGCAGTGGCCGGGAGCGTGCCACTGCACTCCAGTCTGGGCGACAGAGTTAGACTCCAACACAAAAAAAAAAAGAAAGAAAAGAACAAAAAAAGGAAATCTGGGCTATCCAAATAGGAAAAAAGGAAATTAATTTATCCCTCTTTGCTGATGACATGATTCTATACCTTGAAAATCCAAGAGAATAGGTCAAAAACCTGCTTGCACTGATAAAGGACTTTCACAAAGTCTCGGGGTACAAAGTAAGCATTCAGAAGACAGTTGCATGCCTATACACCAACAACAAGCAGGCAGAGACCCAAATAAAAAGTACACTCCCATTCACAATAGCCGCACACAAAAAATTGAAATACCTCGGCATCTTCCTAACCAGAGAAGTGAAAGACCTTTATAACGAGAACTTCAAACCGCTGCTCAAAGAAATCCAAGAAGACACAAACAAATGAGAAAATATTCCATGCTCATGGATAGAAAGAATCAACATCGTTAAAATGTCCATCCTACCAAAGGCAATCTAGAGATGCAATGCAATACCCATAAGTTACCAACATCATTCTTCTCAGACCAGGAAATGACAATACAGAAATTCATATGGAAACATAAAAGACCATGAATAGCCAAAACAATCCTTAGTAAAAGAAACAAAGCAGGAGGTATCACACTTCCAGACTTCAAACTTTACTATAAGGCTGCAGTAATCAAAATAGCCTGATATTGGTATAAGAAGAGGCACATAGACCAATGGAACAGGATAGAGATTCTGGAAGCAAAGCCTCAATTTTTCAACCAACTCCTCTTTGACAAAGGCTCCAACAACAACCACTGGGGAGAGGAGAAACTATTCAGTAAATGGTGCTGGGAAAACTGGCTGACCACATGCAGAAGATTGAAACAGGACCCCTACCTATCATCATATACAAAAATTAACTCTAAATAGATAAAAGATCTAAATGTAAAACCTCAAAGCATAAGAATCTTAGAAAATGCAAGAGACACACTTATGGAAATTGGAACTGGCAACCAATTCCTTTTCAGAAACCTAAAGGCCAATACCTTAAGAAATAAGTTAGACAAGTGGGACCTCATCAAACTGACGAGTGTCTACAAAGCCAAATAAATCATCAAGAGAGCAGAGAGACAGCCCACAGTATGGGAAACTATATTTGCCAACTTTATATCTGTCAAAGGCCTAACATCTAGGATCTATAACACAAATGCGCTGAAAGGAAAAAAACAAACAGCCCCTTGAAAAAGTGGGCAAAAGACATGAATAGACACTTCTCAGAAGAAGATATACAGGCAACCAAACAGACACATGAAAAAGTGCTCAGCCTCACTCATCTTCAGAGAAATGCAAATCAAAACCACATTGAGATACCACCCAACCCCAGTAAGAATGGCCATCATTTATAAAACAAACAACAACAGATGCTGGCGAGGGTTTGGAGAAAAAGGAAAGCTTCTACACTACTGGTGGAAATGCAAACTAGTGCAACTTCTTTGGAAGACAGCGTGGCGATTTCTGAAAGAACTAGAAATTGACCTTCCATATGACCCAGCAATTCCCCTATTGGGAATATGCTTGGAGGAACTCAAATCATTCTACAAAAATGATACCTGAACACATATGTTTGTTGCAGTTATATCCACAATAGCAAAGACATGAAACCAACCATGTTGCCTATCGAAGCTGGACTGGATAAAGGAAATGTGGTACATATACACAATGGAATATTATGCAGCCATAAAGAAGGACAAATATATGGACTTCGCAGCAACTTGTATGGATTTGGAGTCAATTATACTCAGTGATCTATCACAGAAACAAAGCACAGAGTACCATATGTTCGCACTCATAAGTGAACCTTGAACAATTATAATACTATAAGAAAGCATTTGGCAGTAATGGGAAACTGTTGGGGTCAGTGGGATTGGCAGTTGAGGGAAACTGCTAGGGGAGGAAGGGGCATACCTCATCAACAAGGGTACCTGCATAATCAATGTTGTATACCTAAACCTGAATTGAACCCCACATCTTTATAATCAAAAAAAAGAAAAAAGAGAAAATATTTGTATATGAAAAATCACATCAAGGTGGCTATACCACACCATCACGACTAGAGAAATGTCTTAATATTACATACAGAAAGCATGCATATGCTTTGCAATGTAAAGTTCTGGTGAATTCTCCAAGAAATATTGATTGTGTGTAATGAATTAGTTGATAAGTTAGTAGAACTTTTAGAGATATGTTATATAAATAGTGGTATCCAGCTACCGCAAAGGATAATTTCTGTTTTAAAAGAGTTAGTTTGAGCCACTGCTCTAAGTCGTACTAGATAGCAATATTAGATAAGATATTTATCACAACTATTTTTAATTTAAGATAGTATAACTATCATCAGTTTGGAAGGCAGCATTTATTTTTCTATCATCATAACAGTATGTATTTGATTCTTGATTTGCCACGTGTGATTTTCTGTTCTGGCATAACCAAATTTTTAAAGAAGGGAGAAGATAAGCAACAAAAATTATAAACCCATGTTTTGTACTTCCTCAGTATTCAATTTGTCCATCAATAATGAATGGTTCTTACAGTTATCATGAAGTTTATACTCTATAAATGGATCATTACTAAGGAGGTTATTTTGAAATTTTAGTATTTATTTCATCATTAGTTGCTGTACAGAGTCAAAGTCTGAATGAAACTCAGCAGAGAGACCAATACATGCTAGCAACAATCTCATGTTCCTAGCAGGTTTACCATACAGTATTAATACTCAATACTGATCTATTTGCATAAATTTTGCCTCTTCCTCAGTAGTGTGCTGTCCTGAGAAACTTCGATTAGCAATTTTTTGAAAAGGAAATCAAAATACAATTCAAAGGGTATGTACAGAAAATTGCTGAATTCCTAAATTAGGAAAAATCGGTGTATCTTTTAAAAAGATTAGCATCTTACAAGAGCCTATGTTTTTTATCTTAAAATAGTTAACCGGCAATATTTAAACACTTTAACTTGAGTAGACATTAAACCATGTGAGTGACAAAAACTTTTTTGTCTTCACTGGAAAATATTCTAAAGTTGAGTTTTATAATCAGGTAAGCTATTATTACTAGTGTCAAATCATAAAGAAGCTTGGGAATCAATACAGTCCTGGGTATTTTCTTGACCGTAAATTTGTAATACATATACCTTTTGCTTTCCACAACTTATTGGAAGCTAACATGCATATTTTAATATTTCATTCTGCCCACTGACTATGGCAAAATACAACCGCAAATTTTAGAGACTGGCATTCTTCCACACAGTGGTTGTCTGATTTACTTAGTGGATTGTTTCTAAATTTTTCCAGATGAGTCTATGATAAGAAAACAAGCAAAAACAGAGAAAGAATAACAAAACCATCAAAAATGTATCTATTAAGAAAGAGAAAATAACTGTGCAAACCTATTTCACATGTATAGAAAGAAGATAACCTCCTCTTGGACAAAATATAAAATAAGAACACTCTAGTTTTTGCTTTTTGAGAGGATGGATGTTATTTTGTGGAAGTGATATCTTGGTAGTCAGTGATCCCCATGTACAAATCCAAGTGATCTCATTTTCAGAGTCCTTGAATAGCATTTTAAATTCTTGAACCAAGAATTTATCCATTTTTCAAAGCTTTCCATGTGATCCCCAGATTCATTTTTCTTTGCTCTCCAAGTAGTTTTCAGTTCCTTTCCCTTCCAAAGTGATTTCCCTAGCTGGCTACTTTACAAGGGAGAATTTTACCTGCCACTGTGAATTAAATTCAAGAAAGACAGTGAAACACACAACCAATCATTTATCAGACTGATAAAGCAACAGAATCAGCTAACTCAGTTCTCCGAAGACTCCACATTTTTCATTAATACCAATGCTTGAGGGATAAAACATCAAAATGATTGATTAAATTCTTCATTCACATTGCATATCTAGACATCTCAGTTTCCTGTCTTTTCAGGATTAGGATTTGTTTGCTTTTTCTCTTCTTTCTTCTGTAACTAAATTATGCATCCTTTATGAATAACTTGTTTTTGAAAAAAAAGTATTTTGGGAGATTAATATTACCATTTTGGGGTGCTTGGGTTGTTATTTTGTGGCAGTAAAAATCCTCAGAAGAAGCCACCAGTTCATTTCATGAGTACGCTTACAGTGTCACGTGACTTGAAAAATGCTGACCTGCAATTGTATACTAATTTAACAATTTTATTATTGTATGTGAACTTACTAGTTTTATTATTGAAAATTATAGCCAAATATCTTCAGAAATCAGTGATAGCTCAGATAGGTACTATCATCTATCAGTATGTCGGTATGTTAGTATGTCTTTATCTAAAACACACAAACAAACTAAACCAACAGACTCTCAAATTCAACAAAATATAATAATCTCATCTCTTCAGATCTCTTAAAGAGTGAAGAAATAAATCTCTCAGATTATTTAGGGAGAAAACAAAAGGGACGCAATTACATGTACACCAAGTACTATAAATGAGCAGACTTCTCCGTGAGTTTTCTAGATATGATAGAGTCTATTGTAACTCTTTACAGCTAAAACAGAATGCCCAGTAGCAAGACAATTTGCTAGACCTGCGTCTTCAGGGAGATGTAGAAGAAACTGAATTCCTAACCATGAAGATTTCACACTCCTATGGGGCCACCAATGAGGCCAAATATGTTGGCCTCCTGATGTTATAAAACTATGAATGCTTTTAGTAGAATAAGGAAAATTCTCCAAGTTTATGAGGACTTAACTCAGAAGACATGAGTGAATTCTTTGTAATAGAATCTACCCAAACATACTCTAAAGCACATATTGATATTTTTATGAACATCCCCCGTATCCAAATTCTTTCCCAGGAAGTCCAAGTAGCATAGACTTTCTCAGTCTGAAGATTTTGCTGCTCTTCTGGAAACCAACTTTCTCCTCTCCTACCACATTGCCTAACTTGAAAGCAGAATCATGTGAATTTAGGCCTAGAACAGCTTGAGGACATTATCAAATCCAAATCTCTTACCCATATTTTATCCAATAATAAAATTTAACATAGAATTTATATTAGTCCCTATGGCAAGACCATGTGCTCCTTGATTGTAGGAACTTTGTCTTCTTTATTTCTGAATTCTTACAACTCAGCATAACCCCATACACACGTAGACCACCCAAGTATTTTTGAATGAACACAATCAATTAATAAATGACTCTTATTTACTAAAAGAAAGTTTTTATTTCTTTAGTCATTCTTAAAATGTGGTCCTTGGACCGGTAACATCAGTTGCACCTTGGAATGTTTAGAAATATTAAATAGCTGTCCCCAATACATACAAATGAACTAGAAATTCTGGGTTCTCAGTAGTTCTTCAGTGATTCTGATGCACATTGACATGTGAGAGCCAATGCTAAGGGAGTGGTGTTCATTATAGTTACTCATTAGAACTACCTAAGTAAGTTTTGAAACATACCAACACTTAGGACACCTCTAGAACAATAAATTCAAAATACTTGTGGTTCAGTTTTTGTGTTGGTATTTTTAAAAGTTCCAAGATAATATAATAATGTGTAGCTAAAGTGGCGACCCACCATTTGTATGTGTGTATGAGAAGTAGATAGCTAGGTCTCAAAATCTATAAAGCCAATTTAAATTAACTGCTTACAAGGTAGCTATAGTTACCATAGTATCATCAAAATTGCCCTCCTGTTTTCACCTCTTTCAGTTTCAAACATCTTTTTTAAACTTCCTTCTTCCTGAATCATTTTCCCCTTCTCTTGCAATCTTTTTTCAGTAACATCTAAATTATAACTCAATTTTCCAACCAGATTTTAAAAAAACAACAAACAAAAATATATAAAGATATATCTTTAAAAGGCTTGCAGAAAATTTTATTCTCTACCATTTACTGTATAATTTAGCCTTTTTTCAGATATGAAACTGTCTATAACTCATCATTCTTGTTTTCAAATTTCTTCCCCAAATAACAAATCCCAACAGATTTAGTATACCTTTGCAAATTATTTCATTATAAATTACTGCATATTAAAGTGTTTAGTTAGGCATAAAGGTGTGCATTAATGTAAGGTATTGTTATTAATTGGAAAGTAAATTCCTAGAAGAGAATGTTTACTTACTTTTGTATTCTAACTTCTTAAAAAGACCTGGGAAGTTCAGAGCACAACTAGACTAGTTTTAACATTTCATTGATTAATTTTTTTTCTGTGAAGTTAAAATCAGCACAAACAAGAATTTTGAAAACTTGATTTTATTACCTGAATTATAACAAAACAGGCATAGTATCATTTATAAAGTATAACCGATATAACAGAAAAGTATTAGGGCATTTTCAAAAGTTGATGACAGGATACCAATGACGATCATTAGAAGAATGAAGGCTCTTTTACAACACTAAAAAACACACTTTGAAAATATAGCATTTGTCATCATATGCTACTCAGATAAAGATTATACTGATGAAAATTATGATAAGGAAAAGGAAGAACAGAAGGGGAGGAAAGGGAGGTCATGGGGGAAGGGAGACAGGAATTTTAATTGATGCATTATCTCTACAGTCTATGCTAAACAGAGTTTTGTCCAAGAGTTTCTTTACTCACTGTACACACACACACACACACACACACACACACACACACACACACACACAAATTATGAGCAACCCAATACCTAAGACATTGAATTTAGAAATATTTAAAATAAGCCGGGCTCGGTGGCTCAACCTGTAATCCCGCGCCTTGGGAGGCTGAGGTGAGTGAATTGCCTGAGCCCGCGGGTTTGAGACCCACCTGGGCAACTTGGTGAGACCTCATCTCTACAATAAATAAAAAAATTAGCTGGGCGTGGTAGTATGCGCCTGTAGTCCAGCTACTTGGAAGGCTGAGGAGGAAGGATCGCCGGAGCCCAGCAGGTCGAGGCTGCGGTGGCCAGGAGCGGCCACTGCTCTCCAGTATGGGCGACAGAGTGAGACTCCAACTCAAAAAAAAAGAAAAAAGAAATATTTAAAATAAATTATATTTCCTTTTGTGATTTTCCATGTGACTTTGGGTAGGTTAAATGTTTTCTCTGAGACTGTTTTTTGCTAATGAAAGTTGCCATGGAATTTAAATAATTTTATACACATAAATTGCCTTGTAGAATGTCTAGCATGTAATACACACCCAAATAATTTGAGTTCTTTTTACTCTTTTACCTTGAAGATATACATATATTCATTTAAGTAAACATGTAAGTATTGTTTTATTTATGTATACTTCTGTTAATTACTGAAAGAAAAACTTAGAACACAGAATCAACACTCAAAAGCATTACTCACCATCTTCCTTCATAAGCTTTGTTCCTAAGAACTGATTTCTGTATTCTTTTTTTAAAATTTATTTATTTATTTATTTTAAAGATGTAGGGTACAATTCAGGATTTGATATACAAATGGTCATTGTACAGGTAAAGTTTGGGCATCCCTTTGGTCCCCACTTCGCCTGGTTTGAGATCAGATACCATTATTGATGAAGTGTGCCTCCCCCTCCCTCCCCTGGCAATGTCCCACTACTGCCAATCCCTTTCTCATAGTATTATGACAATTTTTCAGGGTCTGCTTATGAGTGAGAATATGTGGTACTCAGTTCTTTATTTCTGTGATAGATCACTTAGTATTATGAGCTCTAAATCCATCCAAGTTGTGGCAAAGTTCATAATTTTGCCCTTATTTATGGCTGCAAAATGTACCACATTTTTATTTATTCAGTCTACTGTCGATGGGCAGCACAGTTGCTTCCATGTTTTTGCTACTGTGAATAGTGCTACAATAAACATGTATGCACAGGTATCGTTTTCATTGAATGATTTAAATTCCTCTTGGTATATTCCCAGAAAGTGAATTGCTGGGTCATATGGAAGATCAATTTTTATATCTTTTAGGAATTGCCAGATTCTTTTCCACAGAGATTATGCAAGTTTACCCTCCCACCTTTTTCTCCAATTCCTTTTTCTCCAATTCCTCTCTAGCATCTGTCGTTTTTTAATTATTGATGATAGCCATCCTGACTAGAGTAAGGTGGTATCTCAGTGTGGCTTTAATTTGCATTTCTTTAATGATTAGTGGGAATGACCATATTTCCATGTATCTGTTGGCTGCTCGTATGTCTTCTTTTGCCCACTTTTTAATAGAGCTCTTTGCTGTTACCCTTTCAACGTGTTTAAGCTCCTTGTAAATCCTATATGCTAGACCTTTGCCAGATATACAGTTGGCAGATATTTTTTTCCCATTCTGTGGGCAGTCTCCCAGCTAACTTAATGGTTTCTTTTGCTTTGCAGAAGCTTTTCAGCTTGATGAGGTCTGACTTGTCTATCTGGTCTCTTATGACATGAGCATTTGGGGTTTTGACCACAAATTGGTTGCCAGTTCCAATTTCCATAAGGGTATCTAAGTCTTTTATGGTCTGAGGTTTTACATTTAGGTATCTGATCGATTTAGAGTTGATTTTTGTGTATGGTGATAGGTAGGGATCTTATTTTTATCTTCTCCATGTGGTCAGCCAGTTTTCCTAGCACCATTTACTGAATAAGTTCTCCTCTCCCCAGTGGTTGGTGGTGGAGGCTTTGTTGAAGATGAGTTGGTGAGAAATTGAGGTTTTGCTTCTGGAATCCTATTCCATTGGTCTATATGCCTGTTTTTGTGCCAATACCAGACTGTTTTGGTTATTGCAGGCTTACAATAAAATTTAAAGTCTGGAAGTGTGACACCTCCACTTTGTTTGTTTTGCTGAGGATTATTTGACTATTTGTGGTCATTTATGTTTCAGTATGAAATTCTATTTTGTCATTTCCAGGTCTGAGAAGAATGATGTTGGTAATTTAATGGGTACTGTGTTAAATCTGTAGATTGCTTTGAGTTGGATGAACATCTTAACAATGTTGACTCTTCTAATCCCTAAGCATGAAATATGTTGATTCTTCCAATTACTAAGCATGAAATATTTTTTCATTTGTTTGTGTCATCTTTGACGCCTTTGAGCAGTGTTTTGTAGTTTTCAATGTACAGGTCTTTTCTCTGGTTAGGAAGATGCTGAGGTATTTCATTTTTATTGTTGTTGTTGCTATTGTGAATGGGACTGTGCTTTTATTTGGTTCATTGCCTGTTTGTTGTTGGTGTATAAGAATGCGACTGTCTTTTACATGTTGATTTTTTACTCTGAGACTTTGTCAAAGTCCTTTATCAGTGCAAGAAGGTTTTTGACACATTCTCTTGGGTTTTCAAGGTATAGGATCATATCATCAGCAAACAGGGATAACCTGACTTCTTTCTGTATTTGGATACCACTGAATTCCTTCTCCTGTCTGATTGTTCTATCTAGGACTTCCAACACTATGTTAAACAGGAGGGGTGAAAGTGGGCAGTCTTGTCTTGTTCCAGTTTTAAGGGCAAGTGCTTTCAATTTCTGTCCATTTAGCAATATGTTGGCTGTAGGTACATCCTAGATGGCTCTTACTATTTTGAGGTAAGGTCCCTCTATGCTTGGGAGTTCAAGGATTTTTATCAAAAAGGATGACGAATTTTATCAAAAGCTTTTTGTTTCTAATGATAAAATCTTGTGCTTCCTATTTTTACATCTGTTGATATATTTAATTACATTTATGGTCTTGTGGGTGTTGAACAAGCCCTGAGTCCCAGGGATGAAACCTATTTGGTCATGGTGAATGATTTTTGAGATGTGTCATTGGATCCAATCTGCGAGAATCGTTTTAAGTATATTTGCATCTATTTTCATCAGTTATATTGGCCTGTAGTTTTTCTTTGTTGGAGCTTTACCCAGTTTGGGTATCAGTGTAATGTTAGCCTCATAAAATGATTTGGGGAGAGCTTTGTCTCTCTCAACTGCTTGGAATACTTTCAATAAGACTGGTATTAACTCCTCCTTGTATGTTTTATAGAACTCCATTGGAAAGCTGTTTGGTCCAGGACTTATTTTTGTAGTAGTTTTCTTAGATGGAGTTGATATCCTGGATTGTTACTGATCAATTTAATGTCTCAATTTCTTCTTGTTTCAACCTTGAGAGATTGTGTGATGTCAGAAATTCCTCCATTTCATTTAGGTTTTCAAGTCTGTTTCCACACAGGTGTGCATAGTAATCTCTGACAATTTTCTGTATTTCTTTGGACTCTGTTATAATTTAATCTTTTGCATTTCTGATTGTTTTTATTTGAGCTTTTTCTCTTTTTTTCTTGGTCAATCTGGCTAGGGTCTGTCAGTCTGGTTTATCCTTTCAAATAATCAGTTTTTTGTTTCACTGATGTTTTTCTATGATACTTTTGTCTTGTATGTCCTGTATTTGGATTCTTCTGCTGAAGTTAGAGTTTTGCTTGTCTTGTCTTTCTAGCTCCCTTATGTGATTTGTTAGGCTGTTAACTTGTGACCTTTTCATTTTCTTGATATGTGTTCATAAAGAAAGGAATCCCCCTCTCAGTACTGCTTTCATGGCATCCCAGAGGTTTTGGTAAGATGTGTCTTTATTTTCACTTGTTTCCAGAAATCTTTTAATTTCTGTCTTCTATTGACTCAGAAGTTATTCATTATGCTATTTAGAGTCCATGTCTTTGTTGATTTTGGGGGAGGTTTGTTGGTATTGATATTTATTTTTATTCCACTGTGGTCTTAGAAGGTGTATGGCAGTGTTTTGTTCTTATGGAATTTGTTTACGCTTGATTTATGGCCAAGAATATGGTCATTTTTGGAGTAGGTTCCATGTGATGATGAATAGAATGCATATTCCATGGTTGTTAGGTAAAGTGTTCTCTAGGTATCTATTAAGTCCATTTGGTCAAGTGTCAGGTTGAGGATCCAGATCATCTTGTTGATATTTAGCCTTATTGATCTTTCTAGGGTTGTTTGTGGGGTATTTAAGTCAGTTTTTGTGTTTTTTTTTAGCTTACCTAGAAGCTACTTTATAAATATGTTTAGGATGGATATTTCTTTTGATGGATTAAAACTTTTATCATTATGTACTGACCTCCCATATCTTTTTAACAATTTTTAATAGCTTAAAGGATATTTTGTCTGATATTAAGACTGCAATTCCTGCTTTTTTTTTTTTTTTTGAGTTGGGGTCTCACTCTGTCACCCAGACTGGAGTGCAGTGGCCGCTCCCGGCTGCCGCAACCTCGACCTGCTGGGCTCCAGCGATCCTTCCGCCTCTGCCTTCCAAGTAGCCGGAATTACAGGCGTGTACTACCACGCCCAGCTGATCTTTTGATTTATTGTAGAGATGAGGTCTCGCCAAGTTGCCCA
>NW_007058855.1:25911-81658 GCF_000164805.1 Carlito syrichta
TCCACTCACCTCAGCCTCCCAAAGGCGTGGGATTACAGGCTGAGCCACTGAGCCCGGCTAACTCCTGCTTTTTGTGTTCTGTTCACCTAAGAATTTGTTTTCCATTCTCTTACTTTGAGTCCATGAGTGTCCATTCTGGTGAAATGAGTTTCCTGGAGACAGCATATTGTTGTGTCATGTTTTGTTATCCAGTTTGCCATTCTATGTCTTTTTAGTGGTACATTTCACCCATTCACCTTCAGGTTAATTATTGAGATGTGAGAGTTTATCCTTACCATGACGTTCTTATAGGGGGTTGTTGTTGTTTGTTTATTTGCTTGTTGGTTTTCTTTTTATTTTTATGTTGATATATGTGTGTGTTCTCAATCTTTTTCCTGCACTCTTAGAACTAGTGTGATCATTGTTTTTTCTTTCTTCTGTGTTTAATAGTTTCTTAAGTGTTCATTGTAGAACTGATATGGAGGCAGCATAAACACCTAGGGATTGAATGTCTGGGAAAGATTTTAATTCTCCATTGCTGATGAAGTTTAGCTTAGCTGGGTAGAAAATTCTTGGTTGAAATTGTTTATCTTTGAGAATTTTGAAGATTGGACTTTAGTTTCTTCTTGTCTGTAGTGTCCCTGTAGATAAGTCTGCTGCTATTCTAATTGGTCTTCCTCAGTAGGTAGTCTGATCTTTCTCTCTTGCTGCCTTTAGAATTTATTCTTTCACACCTACTTTGTGTAAGGAAATTAGTATGTATCTAGGGGTTGTTATTCTCACTTGGTGTCTTGCAGGGGGTCTCTGAATCTCTTGTGCTTGAATGGTCACATCTCTGATGAAATGAGAGAAGTTTTCATGGATAATTTCATGGACTATTTGTTCCAGGGTGATCTCTGTCTCTCTAGCTGCCTCAAAAATGCCAATTAATCATACATTCAGTCTCTTGATATAATTGCACATCTCTTGGAGACTTTGTTCCATTGTTTAAGCATCTTTTCTATGTTTTTACTGTTTGTTTTAGTTCCATATTTTGGTCCTCAAGCTCTGAGACTCTTTCTTCTGTCTGGTTAATTCTGCTTTCCATCTTTGTCAGTTTGTTATTTATTTCATTTACTGTATTCTTTATTGCCATTATCTCAGTTATCAACTGCGTCATTCTTTCCTCTTGTTTCTATTCATTCTCTTGATTAATATCTTGACATTTGTATTTGTGGTTTGAGACCAACCATTTTGGGTTCTCTTCATTGTTTGAGTTCCAAAGTCTGTATTCTCAGGTGCTGTCTTCCCAGGAGTCTGGATGGGACCTGTGGTCCTCCTTTGGTTCTTCATTTGTGATGGTTTTCCTCTCCTTTCTCCCCTTTGTTTAATTATGTTGCTCATTGGTAAAGGATGATAGCTTTCACTTCTGTTTGCATAATTCCCTATTCTTCATTATGTAGATCCTCTGAATTTATTCAATTTTGAAGCTGAACTGGGGATTGGGGGCTCTACTTTTTGCCGTTTTGAGATTTGCTTAAGATATAATGGGGGAGCTGTGGTTCAGAAGCTATCTGCAGATCACAGTATCTACTAAGAGGTGTATGAGACCCTGTAACCCACTTTCCACTACCTTACAATCCCACCCACCTTACAATCTGTCCATGCAGTGAGGGAATATGTATCCCTACTGAAAGCAAAATGAGCTAAGAAAAAGGAAAAGAACAGAAACAAGAAGGGAAACAAAAGGAAGATGAAGACAGAGAAGGAAGAAAACAGACAGGCACACCAACTAGCAAGTAAACAAAGAGCCAAACAAAAACAAACATACAAAGAAAAAAACCCTGATGACGCACTCGCCCACTAAAATACCCATACACAAATAAAAAAACTCAAAAATAGCAACAAAAAAGCAAGTAAAAAAACATTTTTAAAAAGAAAAAAAAAAAAAACCTCCCTATGAAGCCATATCTGAAACTTCAGGTTCCTTTCTCAAACACTGCCACAGTTTTTGACTGCCACCACAGTAGGGAGCAGACTCCAGTCTCCCACCCTTCTCTACCACTCTCAGCACAGGCTGAACATGTTTCTCTTAGCGTGGGTCAGAGGTTCACAGATTGCTGTGCAAGGAGGAAAATCAGATCTGGACTCATTCAATTTCTCTGCTGCTGCTAAGTCTCAGACTCAGATCAGATGTGTCTGTGCCTGCTCCATCTTAGGGGTGGGACTTCTGTCTCTCTGTGGTTGCTCCTGAAATTTCCTTTCTGGGTCAGTGATGGTCCAGAGGGGAGTGGAGATCACCTCTGGGTCTTAGATTGGTAGCTGAACAGAGCTAGGAGGGCCAGTACAGAGAAAATGGAGGTGGTCAGCATCTCCTCACCGGTGGTGGGGCTCGGCTCCAGATTTCCTCACCATGCCTTCTCCAGGGTTTCTACTGTCAGTACCCAGCACACTGCCACAGGTGGTAGTATGGGCTAGGTGCCAGGTGCTGAGGAGCAGTTGATCTCTGCTGCCTCCTTCGGAAAGACCCCCAAGAATGGCATGCCATGGGCTCTGATCTCAGGGCAGTAGTGGGTTACAGCCCCCTCTGGAGGGGAGCCCTGGTGCTTGATCCTGAGTCTCCCCTCAGATGGACTGTCACTCACCTACCTGTAGACACTCACTCACACAGACTGTCCTTATGGACACTCACCCTTGCAGAGACTCTCACACTCCCACCAGTTCTGTCACCAACTTATTGCCTTGACTGAACTTATATTAAGAGAAATATGAGGAAAATGTGTGATTTAGTGGGGAAGCAGGAATGAAATGAAAGAGACGTTTAAATAATCATTTAATATTTGCAAGTTTTCACTTGTGAATATGGGTAAAACCTCCCCAGCGTTTCCCAAGCCTGGACAATACTCTAATCTGTGTATTCTTTTACTGATTGTTATTTCACACTTCTCTGAGGAGCCAAGGATGTTTAAGAATTGAAATAATGCTGAATTCTACCTTGATCATGTAGTGTTTCAGTAGTCAGAGCATCATTATTATCACCTGTTATTTACTAGTAAGTACTGTGAAAAGCTTCGGTCTCCTTTATTTCTTCCCAGAATACTGTATTTAAATAACCACAATAATTTAAAACACTTTCCCCCCAACAACCCCTTTAACCTTCTCAAGAGCATTAGTGTTCTGAAAGAAATAATTTTCTTCTACTTTGATGTGTAGTACAAGTCATCTTAAATAATTTGTCATGAAGGTCTTACTAGGAAAGGTTATTTCCCATTATTGAGGTGGAATGACTTGAACTGTAGATGAAAAAGTGATTTATATGAATGAAAGAACATACCTAGATCACATAGAAAAATTCTTCTGGAGTAATCATCAAGAGCTTGATTATGTCTGCTTGCTATTTCAGCAGGAATCAAACATGAAACTTTTCTTCCCTTATTCTCATTGATATTTTGAGTAAAAACGGCAAACAGCTATGTAATGTACTTTGAAATAAATAAAATTGTTTTCGCCATATTATAAATATCTCATTTTGATCACTATTAGTTGAATTTAAGGATATGTTACTGTGGAAAGAAACCTAGACTGAGAATATGGAGACTTAGTTTTATTATTGACTCCACTTTCTAACTAGTTAGCTGTGTATTTCTGGGCCCCAATGGACTCATCTATAAAGTGAGATGATAGGGCTATATGATCACAAACAGCACTTGCAAACTTTAACATTCTGGAATGCAGTAAGACTCATCAGATGTGTGCTCATTTTCCTTGATTCTTGGTTTGCTTTGGAAATTCTTAAATCATTGATCATTGTTTTGATATTTGAAGATATGTCAAAGCCTATTGCCTAGGGTGTTCAAAGCCTGCATATGTAGTTTGAGAGTTATGAAAACACTCCAATGATAACAAGGCTATTCAATTTAAAATAAACATGTGCTTGGATATTCCCCTACAACATTGAAAAGGAAATGAAAGTAATGGGCCACTGACTTGAATTCATTAGGTTCTGCCTGAGGAAGGATTTACATATGCATCTCATGTGAAAGGATACAAAGAAAAGTTGACCTCCCCTTTTTGCATCACTTCTAAATGCCTAGCAAAATGCTGTCATTTAATGTTTAATGAATTTCTACAGGTTGATGGCAAAAGCCAAAATATAATTAGTAAGGTCAATACAGAAAGAAATTCAGAAAGCCTTGTAGAATACAGAGTATTACTTAAGAGGAATGAAAAAACTCAAATCTATTAAACATTAGGGACACTGTAATGTATTTCTTTTGAAATATTAGAGGCTTTGGGGTTCCTTTTTGGCAGATTTCTTTTTTACTTTTAGATTTTTAAGGGTAGAAAAAAATACACTTTTCTGTCACAAAAATTTAAAGGAGGGAATGCTGACTGTATATTACAAAAGCCTATAAATATTGCAAGATAATTTTTACCTAGATTCAAAAAAAAAAAAACCTCATCTTTTCACAGTCTTGTAGCCAATTGAACTGGGGAGAACTGGAGGAGAAAGGAAAATTGCTCACAGAGTTCCAACATCCTTAACATATCCACTGTCACGCTCCTTCCTAAGCCAGAAGCATCCAGATGTCATGAATATACTAAGGTCAAAGAAATGGCTCCCATTCTAGGCCATAATCAGGATAACATAGAGAGTTGGGAGAGAGTAAGACCAAAAGAAAACCGTGTAAAGGGGAAAGGAAGTCGCTAATGTACAGTAATGCAAAAACTAATTATGTATGCTTAGGCTAATGGGGCTAAACAAATATAACTTTGAAAAGATGTAGAATATTACTAAAAATTTAGCTAGACTACTTGAAATGCAATTAACAGTCATTTTACTTTCCATGACCAGGTTGCTTTCATTATCTGAGGCTTATTTTTCTTGGAATAAGGTTAATATTTGTAGAAACGTTAATGTATTAAAACATAGCATTTGGGATTAATAGGCACTATTAATGCCTCTCTTCCTTCACTCAAATTTCTAACTGGCCATCATCCCAAACTAATGCAAAGAATGACCCAGAAAGTTCAAAACACACTAATCATTTTCATGTCTTCAACAAATAAACCAACGTAGGAGTTTATAGTAACTGAATGTTTAATTATTTATAATTAGTAATTGTTCTTTTTTCACCCTCTCCTAAATACACCCAGAATTATTTTTTCTTACAAAAAGTATGCAGATGTTAGAAATAATCAGTATCTTCATTGTGTTGGTAGTTACACATCTTTACTTGTCAAAACTCATTAAAATGTACACTAAAAATATATGTTATAATATATGCACATTATGCTTTAAAAACATGACTTGTTAAAAGCCCAGAACATTAAAAAAGTATATAGTAAAACCACTGTTAATGTGTCAGTAGAAGTTAAGTAAAATTTAAGAAATCATTTTTAAATGGATTATACATGTACATGAAACAAAATTTAAATGTGTAAAAGAGTACATGATGAAGTCTTGGTCCCAAATATTTTCTCTACTTACCCTGTTTCTTTCTTGAGGACAACTGTTCTAGTTCCTTACATATTTTTTCACAGAAAATATTCTTTTTTATATACGGCAGTATATATGTTCCACAGATGTACACTTGTATATATGTTGCATACACCCAGTGGCAGCATACTTTATGCCTTGATTGTCATACGCATTATGTTTTGTAGATGATTTCCTACCATTACATATAGAACTGAATTATGCTTTTTAATGGCTAAGTATTCCTTTTTAACAATGTACTATAAAATGTCTTTAATCAGTCTTTAATATTTATTTCAATCTTTTGCTATTGTTAACACAGCCAAAATGAATAACTTAGAGAAGTATGTATATTGTATATAAAGCTCCAGAAATAAAATTCCAGAGTCAAAGACTAAATGCACATTTAATTTTAAAAGGTATTACAGTATTTTCCTTACATGGCATGCATTATTTTATACTTCTGTTCACAATTTTGTTCACCTGCTTATCCATATTCTTGCCAACAATAAAAATATCTTCAAATATATATATTGAAAATTTTCCAATTCAATAGGTAAAAATGGCACAACATTAGAGTAATAATTTGTATTTCTTTCATCATGAGTAAGAATGGACATATTTTTCATATTTTTACAAACACTTTGAGGTTTCTGCATGGTAATTAAATGAAAGTTCACTTTATAGCAGTTCATTAAGCTATGCATTTATGTTTAAGTCACATCTTTTGTAATGATTGCAAAAATTACATTTTCCTGGTCTCATTTTCTTTTTTGAGCTCTGGGTGAAATTTGGACAAACAATGCACTTACACACGATTGCTTTAAGACAGAAATCAGAAAGAGGTCACATTTCTTCTATTTTTGCTGTTACTGCTTTTTTCTGGTGCCAAGTATGGTTATGGAGGCACTGGAATCTTCTGTGGAGACCTTGCAAATAACCCAATAACGAGTCAGATGCTTCTGAGTCAGGTAACAGAGGGCTCAATTTTGAATGATATCTCTTTTTAACCAGTGTGACTCTAGAGAAAATGATTAGTGCCACAGATCACTGGATAAAATGTTTTTTTATTTTCTACTACTAACCACTGACTTTTATAGTATCTTTATAAATCCTAGCCTGATATATTTCCCAATTTATTTTGTTAAATCTATGAGTGAGGTTAGGTATCTCTGTACAATCTATCTTTAAAGGTCTTGCATTGGGGGAAGAAACAAGATATAAGACTGAGAATTTCCCCCAGTTCTAATTAAAGCTGCTTGAGGCACAGGGTTGTATATGTATTTGTTATATATTTTAGCCTCTATTTCTTCCATCTAGCTTTCTCCTTCAGTTAGCCTCACTGACAGACTGCTTCCTACAAATATGACATGTCTACATGTTTCCTCATTCAACACTTCTTCCCTGGCTAGTCTATGTTAACTAGTGATACCCAGAAAAATTATCCATAGTCAGTTTACACAACATCTATCCAATGTTTCAAAGAAAGAATTGTTAATTTTAGCTCACAGGATAAGTCACATACATAAGAAAGCTGTGTGAGGCTGGTTTAGTTTGGAACTTCAACCATAGGCATCTCTTCTAGTGTCTTATAGTTTCATTGACATTATTGTCCATTATTTGAGTGGACAAGGAAGTAGCACTATTTTGCTGTTTTATTAACCCTCATTTTATTACCTTTCAATGCTGTAAAGTATTTGGCTCATAAACACATCAAAAAGTGGAAGTGAAATTGTGTTACTAGAGTTGTTTGAGTTAGAAAAATGATTCCATTTTTATTTTTAACTTCAAAAATGGTAGAATATGGCTATTATAAAATAAGAAGGGAATTGAGACTGCCAAAACATATTTCTAACATTTTCAAGTTGATTTTTCCAAATTAGACTGATTTTTTTTTCTTTTCAAAAAACATTTCTTGTAGCCTAATACACACAAAAGTTCATGGTGATAAATGTCATTGGTTTTCCATCCTTTTTTCTGATTGTTCTTTACACCCCTGACCTTTTACAAAGCTATCACTGATTTCTAAAATCTAATCTAACTGCATAAAATCACTTTTTAAAATATATAAATGCCTAAATTCCACTACAGACCCAGTGAAAGAGACTTCCCAAGATTGAGGTCTTAGCAAAATACTTGAATAAACTACTTAAGAGATTCTGATATCCAGCCAAGTTTGAGAACCACTGCCCTAGATTATGGATTCCGAAGCCACTAAAAAATTCACAGCCCAACCTGTCTTTCAAATTGATTTCATTTTGTATATAAAGCCTAACTGATTTTCATCGATAAGGTATAGCACCTGGACTTGAAGGCCAGTGGCAGTGCCAAATACACACTGCAAAGGGACACACATGAACCTCTTACAATCATTTGATGATTTTTCTGCTATGGTGCTCTCTCTTTATGTATATGATATTATTATATCCATTGGTTTTTCTTAAACTTCCCTTTTTCTGTACTTGGGTCTTCTTTTAGTTCTCAGATGTCTTCATTTAATTATCTGGCCTTACTCATTTGCTGCACCTTTTCATAACTGGTCATTCTCACTTCACCTTCACCTTACTGATCTTGTTTCATTTTGTATTCTTACAATCACTTCATATTTTAGTGACAAAAAGACACTAACACTGGGGGGGAAACCTTAACTGGATACAGGCATTATTGAAATGTAAGTCACCATGCATTGGCCTTTCTTCATTGTCTAGCAGCCCTCAAGATAACATAAATTCGCGCTGACATGTACCCTGTGTATTGTGACAGACCCTTTAAGGATTGTTCACAGCTGACTTCTACTCACAGTGGTGGATTGGTGCAGTACATCTGTATTGATAATTCTTTTGACTATAACCTCTAAATTAACCATATGAATCCAGAATTAATCAAATGATGTAAAAAGAGATAAGCAAGATAATAGTATATCCTTTTAATGATTAGTCACAAATGAAACAAATGGGATAGATATTAAGTGCTAAATGAGTTTAAGATATACACCACAAAGTTTTTTTCCACTGCTGTTGATTGCAATTACATTTGTTATCATCCTTTTTAAACCCCTTTAGAGCACAAAGAAGGAATATGGAGTTTACTTTAAGTTAATAGAATGTGCATCCTGACACTACAATCTTTTTTTGTTGGTTTTTGTTTTTTGTTTTCGAGTTGGAGTCTTACTCTGTTAACCAGGCTGGAGTTCAGTGGCATGCTCACACCCAGGCTGGAGTGCAGGGGCACCACAGCCTCGACCAGCTGGGCTTAGGCGAGCCTTCCGCCTCAGCTTTTCAAATAGCTGAAACTACCGATGCGTGCTACCACGCCTGGCTTATTTTTTTGATTTATTGTACAGACGAGGTCTCACCAAGTTGCCCAGGCTGGTCTCGAACCCCCAGGCTCAGGCAATTCCCTCACCTTGGCCTCTCAAAGTGCTAGGATTACAGGCTAAGCCACCACACCAGACTGAGACTACAATCTTGATAAACAATTTTAAAGTAATTTTAGAATTATTTTAATAATTGTATTATAAACCTTTAAAATAAACGTTGAACAAAATAAAACAGCACTTGGATCTTTGATGCTTGAGCAAACATTAGCATTGTCCTGTTTTGAGTACACTTAAATACATCTGGGGGGATAAAGGGCTTTAGAGGCTCACACCCACCTCTACATACAACAGAATGCAATCTTTTGGATTTCCTGTGTATCTTGAACATAGTCCAAAGAAACAGCGCCAATGACAGTAAAATAAATTATTCCCATCTCCCATGCCCCCCCCAAAAGAACCTATGCATTTTTTTTTTTTTTTGGTAAATTGAACTCAGAGTTAAGAATTAAGTCAAACATGCCAGAAATAATCCATTGTTTATTTTTACCTTTTATGTGCCATTTGAAGAATGAAAGCAGGCATTTTACACATTATCAAAGTGGCACCACATACTTGCTCACATTACTGATTTGAGAAACAAGAATTCCTGAAAGAAAATCAATTTTAAACATAGAGCAATAGTAAGTTTTGCCATAAAACGATAAATCTTTGGACATTTTACAGATCATCTACTATATCATTAATTCATATCATACTGTATATAGCAATTTGATACCTTCATTTAGCACCAGCCCTTCCATAACAAGAGTTCATTAAATATATAGTTCCAAAGCAATAACAACTAGTTTACAGAAGTATTTGAATTTAATAACTTACAACATTTACAGATTAAGTTACCTCCCACCATACTACATCTACTAGCACCCTTCAAATGATTTCACTGTTATCACTTCATTCTATAATTGTCACATTCATCCCCAGCACACTCCAGTGCATGACCAACCACTCTCCACACTGTCTGCCTGATTACCCTATCTCCACTGCCTATCTTCATCACTGCTGCTTTCCTCTTCTTGAGGATTCCTTTGCCTCTGAAATGTTTTAAAAGCTATTAACAACAACAATAGTATTCACATCCTATTTCCTCATGATACTTCCCCCAATTGTTCTTGAAATTTGTGTATACCCATACCTAAGAAGAGATTTCACAGTGGAGTTATTTGTAGGATGCATTATTTATGACTTAAAATGAATCTAGGTTTTTGTCCAGTTTAAATTTTAGCTTATTGCATGTCTTATCATATGGTTGGCAGTGGAAACAAATATACTTTTTCAACAGTCAGGTTTTCCCTGGTTAGAAGTGTTTCTTTTTTGTTCTTATTTTTTCCAGTGGCATGATTATAGCTCACTGCAATTTGAAACTCCTGGGCTCACATGATCATCCTGCCTCAGCCTCCTAAGCAGCTAAGACTGCAGGTGTACATCACTGTGCCTGGTTCTTTTGTTTGTTTGTTTGTTTGTTTGTTTGTTTGTTTGTTTGTTTGTTTTTAGAGACGAGGTCTCACTACATTACCCAGGCTAGTCTCAAACTCCTGGCCTCAAGCAGTCCTCCTGCCTCAGCCTCCCAAAGTATTGGAATTACAGGAGTAAGCCACCATGTCTGGACTTCTATAAAATTTTTTTATAGCTAGCCAATATAATGAAGAGGAAGTTCAACCTGTTACAGGTGCTCACAGTGAGATTATTTATGACTGAAGCTTCAGTCAAATATATAAAAGCATCTCCCCATGTGTGAGATGAAGAACTGGAACTGTAATAGACTTTCAGAATTCTTCCTTTTCTAGCATTATATGCCCCTCTTTTATAATCAAAAAGAACACTGTACTTTTTCTTTTTTAACTTCTAAATTTTTTTTTATTTTAAAGATGAGGGGTAAAATTCAAGGTTAGGTATACAAATGTTCATTATGCAGGTACCCTTATTGATGGACTGCCCCCCTCCCCTGGCAGTTCCCCTCAACTACCAATCACACTCCTCCTTCCCTGGCAGTTTCCCACTACTGCCAATCCTCTTCTTACAGTATTATAATTTTTCAAGGTCTGCTTATGAGTGAGAATATATGGTACTCTGTTCTTTGTTTCTGTGGTAGATCACTAAGTATGATCGACTCTAAGTCCATCTAAGTTGCTGCAAAGTCCATATGTTTGTCCTTCTTTATGACTGCATAATATTTCATTGTGTATATGTACCACATTTTTTTAATCCAGTTCAGTTTCAATGGGCAGCATGGTTTGTTCCAAGTTTTTGCTATTGTGAAGAGAGCTACAACAAACATGCGTGTGCAGTTATCTTTTTTGTAGAATGATTTGAGTTCCAAATGACTTTGAACCTAAATATAGTTTTCATTTACTGAAAGACGTTCCTTTTTGAAAATCTAGAAGACTCACTCAATCAAGAATCTGTTAATTACAGGAATTCTATATCAGTATTTTCCCATGAGACTACTGAAATAAGTCTGATAACTCTGTTGGAGTTTGGAGTGTCTTAATTTCTTCTTGCTTATAGATTGTATCTAATGAAGACATTATACATAAAGTTAAAAACGGAATTAAAGAAAGCTTTCTAAATTCTATTCTAAACTTGAACTTGGTAAAACTGAACTTGGACTAAAAGCTTTATGGTTGGCTTCCATTTGGCTGAGCTGAAGACAAAGCGACTCAGAGAAAATGATTAGTCTAACTCACTTATTTAATCAACCACAAGTAGAAGAGAGCAGTGGCAATTCACGCCCCATCCTAATTTTATTATTCCAAGGATTTTGTTTAGGTGGATCTGATGCATGAAGCTCAGAAGACCACTGTTGTTCCTACTTTTCCTTGAAAAATAAATAGCACCGCTCATTATAAAGAATATGGTCGAGGCTGAGGTGAGTGAACTGCCTGAGCCCGCGGGTTCGAGACCCGCCTGGGCAGAGAGACCTCATCTCTGCAATAAATCAAAACGTCAGCCGGGCGTGGTAGCGCATGCCTGTAACTCCGGCTACTTGGAAGGCTGAGGCGGAAGGATCGCCGGAGCCCAGCAGGTCGAGGCTGCGGTGGCCGGGAGCGGCCACTGCACTCCAGTCTGGGCAACAGAGTGAGACTCCAATTCAAAAAAAAAAAAGAATATGGTCTAATGTAATCAGTTCCCCTAACAGAAAAATAGATAAATAAATAAGTCACAAGTTAGTGCTCACTGTTAAAAAATATATCCTTTGGAAGAAGAAGAGCTCCTAATATATATCCATTTAGGGAGGGCAGCAGGTATCTTTTTGTGTGTGGTTTCTTCTCCATGAGTATGGGGGAATGAAGGTACAATTCCCACAAATCAAAGATATACATCCTTTGTTACTTTTTCAAATTCTCCTATGAAAAGACACTGCAAGTTGAGAGAATGTTTAATATCTATGAGTGAAAGATTCTCCAAGGAAATATTATTTTTTAATCATCACTTTTCATCTTATCAGAATCAGATTCCCTGGTACTTAATATGATCCTGGCAATAAAACCTCTTTCTCTCTCTTCACTTCAATGCACCAAATTTTACAGATATGAATATTCTAAATGAAGCTGAAAGATAATATTGTTTGCTTCATACCTACAATCTTGGAACCTAGTGCTTAGGCTGCATGGTCATGAAGCAGTCAGCAATGAGATGAATGGAAATATGATAACGGTCTAAGAGACTATACAGAACGTGTCAACAAACTAAAAGCCAGAGATTTTTACTATGTCTGATGTGTAAGCAAGATGCCATAATTGGAAGGTAAAATTAAAAGTGTATACGCTGAGTAGATTTAGTAGTACAAGGAGAAAAAAAAGTGAATAAAATACACAAGTTTACTGTCCTGCCTTCTTAACAGTCAACTAAGTGGCAGTAAAAAAAGTAAAGTATAATCCACCAAAGAGATAGGAGACCACAACAAATAAGAAATGTAAATCATTAAAGTAAAATGAACTTTTACAACAATCCCCAATTTCTCAGAGGCACAATGTAATGGAAACTTATTTCATGGATATTCTTGAGTGGGATGGCTATTCTCCTCGAAGGAATGATTCGGAGACATAAACTCCTTCAATCTGTGGCTCCTTGTATTGGTCAACTCAGACTGTCATAAAAAAATACCACAGACTACATGTCTTAAGCAAAATAAGTTTATTTTTTCAGTTCGGTGGCTAGGAGTTTGAGACCAGGGTGCCAGCATGGTGGGTTTCTATCAGAGCCTCCCAGCTTGCAGACAACCACCTTCTAGTTGTGTTTCCACATCGTGGGGGGGAGAGAGAGAGTGTGTGTTAGTTAGTTCTTTGGCATTAAAAAACTAAAAACATCAAAGCTATCAGAATAAGGAATCACATTTATGATATGACTTAGCCTTAATTGCCTTGTAAAATTTCTAAATCCAAACACAAGGGTTCAGAGCTTGCACATATTTCAATTGAGGGGGGAGCACAATTCAGCCTATAGCACTCCTCTATTTTATTGTATGGCTTCCACAATTATCGCGGGGGGGGATAAAACTATATGTAAAAGGCCACACTGGGCCAGCTCTTGCATGGCACTGATCACCACCCTTGCATTTAATTACCAGTATTCAGTTGCATGATTATAAGGCAGGCTCTGAAATATAAGCTAGCTGTGCATCCAGGGGAAAGCCAAAGTAAAATAAATTTGCTTAGCAATAACTTGTCTCTGTTGTGAGATGACAAAAGTAGATGGATAAGAAGTAACTGGCTTAGAAGACAGATTAAAGAATATAACTAACCTTGGTAGGTGGAAAGGAAGAAAAAGACACAGTGGAAAAACTAAGGAGTTAAACTCAGAAAGCCTCAGAGACTGGGGACACTAAGAATCTCTGAAACCTAAAGGTGAGGCAAGACTGAAAAGAGAAGGACAACGGAAGATCTGTATACATACAAATTAGACTTCCAGATATCTTACTTCACCTCACCTGGCCAAGTTACTACTTATCCTCAACTCCAGGAAACAACAGTTTATTTTACAGAGATGTAAAGACAGTTGAGAATAGAAAAGAGGTTCCATACTGATAATGAGGAAATGTTAGAATATCAATGTATATAATACTACTATGGTCCCTTTTCCTTTATTAAGCTGTGCCCGCCTCCAGAGGAACCGTGTGAAGATTATTCTCTGGGCACAGACCCCAAATAAAATGCATATAGATATTAAGTTATGGAAAGACCTTCTAATAAAAAGTGTCCATTCTTATCTAATCACTCCCTAGATAAGATGACCTATCTACAGATAAGATGATCTATCTACATAATGAGTGCCCACGTCAGTGTGTCTTTGGGCCAAATTTCCAATCAGCTTTTATATGTTTTGTTCTGAACTATGCACCATTAGTCAAAGATCAACATATATTTGAGGAAATTCTATAAATGTGAAACAAATGTCTTTGGGAGAAAGAGAGACAATACAGAAGAAGAATAAAACATTTAAAAAACACTGTACGATATTCTCAGAGAGAAAAAAATATGTATACAGCATGCATTAAAAAGAAAAAGATAAGCAGGATGCAGTGACGCATGCCGGTAACCCCAGTGTTCCAGAAGCCAAAGAAGGAGGATTGCTTGAGTCCAGGAGTCAGATACCAGCCTAGGCAACTTAGAGAGATCCTATCTCTATGGAAAAAAAAAAAAAGTCATCAGGTATGGTGGCATATGCTTGCAGTCCCAAATACTCACAAAGCTAAACCACAAAGGTCACCTGAGTCCAAGTTCCAGGCTGTAGAGAATTATCATCATGCCACAGCACTCCAGCCTGGTTCATGAAGAAAGTCTCTGTTTCAGACAAACAAACAGACAAACAAAACACAGAATATAAAAAGAAACACTGAGAACTCTGAACAAGTTAAAACATTGATAGCAGAAATAATGTAATGATTGACAAAAAAAAGGCAGTTGCAAAACAATTTGATAGTAAGGAATGCTAAGCATCACTTTCGCATCGTGCTTTTAATGTCAAACCTTGAAAGCACATCCAGGTTACAAGCTTCTGTAGAGGCTCCTGACCCAGTTACTGGGACACGTGTTAGAGAGTCTGACCATGTAACAAAGTGAAACCAATTATAGCAAGACTTCCTTTTTTTGTTTTGCCCTCCCGCCATTTATGTTAAGTACATTCCTATCTCCTTCCCTATATTTTATCTTCACTGTGACCCTACATGGTGTAGCTCAAAGAACCTGGATTTAAATAGATGGTAAAAGTGTGTGTGTGTGTGTGTGTGTGTGTGTGTGTGTGTTCCTACCATGTACTGAATAAGTAATCTTGATTAATAATTTAAACTCATTGAATCACAGTTTCTTCATCTAAATAACAGGACTGGTGGTGACTATATCATACGGTTTTTGAGAATTAAATGAGATAAAGTATACCACCATGTCTCATTCATTGACTAATATAAAGCAAGATGTAAAGGATATGAAAGCTGTCCTTTTATTTCTTCCCGATAAAGGCATGTATAAAATTCTGTGTCATATTTCATTGGAAGAGAGTCCCACTTATGAGTGAGAACATATGGTATTCTGTTCTTAAGAAAGGGCTTGGCAGTAGTGGGAAACTGCCAGGTGAAAGGGGTGGAATTGCCAGTTGAAGGAAACTGCCAGGGTAGGGAGGGGCACACGTCTTCAACAAGGGTACCTGCATAGTGAACATTTGTAAACCTAACCTGAATTGTATTCCACATCTTAAAAAAAAAAAGAATACATGTAAGAAAAAAAAAGGGAGACCTAATGTCAACTATCTTCCAACAGATAATGTTGTTTGACCTGTTGAAAAAAATATATTTCTGTCATTCAACAAGTTTCTTGTCATCAGAAAGAATAAACAATTGATTTTACTGCTTTTTAAAAATCAATAGAATTGCAGCTTTGTTGGCATTGTGTAACTGTAATCCAAATTAATTTGGGGTAAATGATATCAGTCCCTTTTCCTTTATAATTTTTTTCTGATCAAATAGCTAACAATGACATTTTTAAAAGACCCTATATGGTAATTCAAAGAAAGTAAATTATTATTTGGTTTTCAAGGCCAAGTCCATAGTTGTCTTAATGTATGTATTAGTTTCCGAGGCAGAGTATCTTTCTCTTGCATACAGTGAGGATAGAATGAATTATACTCCTTTTGTTTGTGAATAATATTGAATTATTAAGCATTATCTTTATGAATTCTACATTTAACATAAAAAGCTTTTCTCAGCTAAGGAAGAGAGGTATAGCAAGAGAACAAAACGATTCCTGCTTTCATCTTGAGTGAATAGAGTGCTATTATTCATAGCATTTTGCCCTGTACACTCTATGCCAAAGAACAAATTGCTTGACTTTTGAAGAAAACCAAAATGCAATTTCTTTTTCACTTTCTAATGCTGTTTGGGAAACTCATTAAAAAAGACTGCAAGGTCATCCGTCCAAGTCCACGTCACACGGGACCCAAGGCCTGATTATTCCAGAAACCACCTTTCCTCCCACACTCAATAATCACCTAGCATTCAAATCAGAAAGAGAAATTCCCTGTCTACAGCAGCTAAATATATAGTCAGATACAACACATGTCAGGCAGAGACTGAGAATTTTAGCCCAAAAAGATGACCCATAAAGAACGTAGAGTGGAGTCTACATTCTTCTCTCAGTTGCTAGTACTGTTTTGTCAGTGACCTGAGAGTGGGAGGGAATCTTGGAACTTGGCTTAAATTAAATCACAACCTCTAATCGTAAAGAAAATATACAGCTGGCAAGCTGAAGCATTCAATTTTAATTAGAGTCTTTGCAGCTTTACAGCTTTGATGAGATTTATATTTAATAAATCACAACAGCTGTGTGTTTTTGTTGTTTTCCCATGTATTGGTGAGTGGGATAAACTTATATGATATATTTGATTGATAGGAACACAGGTTGAGGATGAGGGAGGGAACCCAATCAAAAACATTCTTTACTATTTCTATCAGTGGGTTTATATTCACCATGAGACTCAGTTTCCTCTCTCATTTAAGCTGTTGTAAAAATAGACTTCACTGTATGTACTTTTCAACAAAAAGCATGGAACCTTATTTTCTTCTCTCATAGGGTGTTTGTTGAGAAGTATAATATTAAAATTCAAAAAGTTAACCAGACATAATGGTGTGCACCTGTAGTTCCTGCTACTTGGAAAGCTAAGGTGGAAGGACTTGCTGAACCCAGAGGATCAAGGTTGTGGTGGCCATGAGCTTGCCACTGTACTCTAGCCTGGGTGAAAAAGTGAGACTCCAACTCAAAAAACAAACAAACAAACAAAACACCAAAACCAACCAAACAAACAAAAGGATGTTAAAATTATATTTAGATTCCTGAAAGTAGAATAGAATTTCAGTGAAAAATATCATTTCAGGATAGTCATATTCTCTTAAAACAATAAAACAGATTGATTGTATACTGTCTTCATGGAGTTTATGGTTTAATTGAAGAGACAGAAAATTAAATGAGCAATTCAATTTTCGTGTATGCTGAGATGTGAGAGTTAAGATGTCATAAAAGCACCTAGTTAGTGTAGAGAGGCCAACAATGCAATGAGGTCAAAAGAGACAAAGGAAGTTTTCAAAATTAGATCAATTATCCAGAAATACATATTGACCACTTTCATGGGAAAACGTCAATGGAGTAACACATTTTATAGCATGATTAGAATAATTTGAAAATGTTTTGTAGGTGAAGAAATGAAAAAAAAGGACACATATTTTAAGATGTTTAATATCTAAATGAAGAAAAGAGGGAGGGAATTCTAGTGAAGTGAAATGTGGAAAATGTTTTGAGTTGTTGATTTTTATAAAGTATTTCTGAAGAAAGATATCAGGAACATGATCAAAAGTTCTCAAGTATTATACAAGTCAGTATTGCACAGGTAACAAATGTTCATGGTAAAAAAAAAAGTATAAATATAATTATTTGTAAAATTCATTCATAATTCTATCACTTAGATATAAGCACTAGTATCATTTTAGTGTCATATCTTCTGTGTGTATATAAATGTACACATGCACAAATACATTTATGTACAAACACACGTGGTTTAACTTTTATTCATATGGATTCATTTCACACGTATTGGGTTTTTTTGTGAGGTTTTTTGGGTTTTTTTGAGTTGGAGTCTCACTCTGTAGCCCAGACTGGAGTGCAGTGGCCGCTCCCGGCACCGCAGCCTCGACCTGCTGGGCTCCGGTGATCCTTCCGCCTCAGTCTTCCAAGTAACCAGAATGACAGGCGCACGCTACCACGCCCGGCTGATTTTTTTATTTATTGTAGAGATGAGGCCTCGCTGCCCAGGCGGGTCTCGAACCCACGGGCTCAGGCAATTCACTCACCTCAGCCTCCCAAAGGCGTGGGATTACAGGCTGAGCCACCGAGCCCGGCTCACACATTTTGTTTTATAGCATTTTTTCAATGAAAAATGTACATTGAAAATTTTTTCAGGTCTATGAATGTACATAATTATTTTTAAATGACATATTGCATCATATGGTGGTCACTTAATCTATTTTATTATCTTTTTATTACTAAACAATTGGGATATTTTCCATTGTTCATAAATATAAACAATGTAATTATTGGTCATACACTTATGGTTATTTCATTTGGATAATTGCATGCCTGTCCAATTATTGCTGGAGGATAAATTCTTAACAGTATCTTGGATTTTACACTAAATTTTTGCAACTGAGTTTAAATATTTACTCTAAGTTTTACACAAGGGATATGTGCTTGGAAAACCAATAAAAAGTTGCTAACCTCAGGTCTGGACTGGTTTAGAGACAACCAGGTTTTGAAGGATAATAGAATTCCAGTGAACCCTGACTGGAAAACTATATTTAGGCATTTGAGAGGCTTTAGTAATCCTCTCCTGTTATGGCAGAGGAGAAATAGGCAAATAGCTAATTAAACAAAGTTCACTAGGAAGAAAACTACATGAGGGAAGAGATTAGAAGGCAAAGCTAGAATTGCCTATTGTGAAATGAGGAACCCACAGTGTCTCGTGCATAAAAATGAGGAACCCACAGTGAAATGAGGAACCCACAGTGTCTCATGCATAAAAAGGTGATATTTTTGACTGGATTGTTGTTATAAAATTGGTTCTGGACTGGAAAACTGATATACTGACAATTTGTTACCAAATTATATTTTTGGACTCTTATTGTGGAAAAAGCTAAGTATTTTACTACACTGGCTAAGCTGACACCAAAAAGAAGAGGAGAAATATGACAAAAATAAAACACATATTTCTAAACTACCATATTACTTTCTGGTGTTTTATGTTAGACAATGATTATGAGTTTGCCTTCTCTTCCACAAAAGGTCATGACTGCTAAAGAGTGGTGTCTAGAAGTTATCATAAAATATTTAAAGTGAGAAGATCATTTAATCAGAACAACAACAACAATAAATATGCAGGAAAAATTATTTTATGTTTGATGGTATCTATTGCTTGTAATTGTTGATACCAATTAAAATATGTTACACATAAAAATGCAGTCATGTCTTCCAAATGTACTTCTGAAGTACATTAATTCAGAATGGGTGCAGAGGTAGCAAAGTGCCAGCATATTATATGGCCAGTTTTTTAGAAGTCAGCATTTAGAAATAATATTAACACATAAAATGTTTAAATGGGCTGTAAAATATTACAGAGCATAATTGCTTATACATAAAGTATCACACAGTATGATAACACTTTGTCTTTGTTTATAATTATTACAAGATATTTTATTTATGAAAACTGCACCCATGTTAGGTAGATTTTTAAAAATTTATGGAACAGGTGGATATTCAACAAGTTTTGATGTTATATGCTTTGGGGATATATATTCTCTATTTACAAAAGATAACAAGCTGCCTAATATTTTGTGTTTGATGAAATTTTAACTGATATTATTTAAGTCAAGTCTGGAAAATTTGGTGAAATTTTAATTGATGTTATCTAAGTCAATTAAGTCATAAAACTTATGCCCCACTTTGAAATTCACAATGCACACTTGCAAAGCACTGCAATAATTTCCATTTTACCATTTTACTAGGCAGTGCCAGCTATTGAATTAGCCACTTTAAATACCTAATAATCACAACTTACAAAGTTTACATTATCTTTGTTTTGGAGGAGAGAAAACATATTGGTAAAATAATTTCTTAAATTTTCCTTTGTGTTATTACCTACATATCGACAAGTTAAGAAGATTGGGAATCATGTGTCTTCTAATATCATTGCCCATGATTCTTCTACAATGTGCTTTTATGTATGAAAATTAAATAATTCATTATTTCTATATGCTCATATTCAGTAAGTAATTTGATTCAGGACTTCAAAATCAAATCGTGTGATAAAACTTTCATCTTTAAAAAAAGACAAGTTTTTTCTTTAAGAATTGAGAAGGCCAAGCATGGTGGCTCAGCCTATAATCCCAGCACTTTGGGAGACTGGGGCGAGAGGATTGCCTGTGCCCAGTGGTTCAAGTCCAGCCTGGGCAACTTGGTGAGACCTCGTCTCTACAATAAATCACAAAAATTAGCTGGGCTTAGTGGCATGAATCTATAGCTCCAGCTACTTGGAAGGCTGAGGTGGAAGGATGGCCTAAGCCCAGCAGTTAGAGAATGCAGTGGCTCTGAGCATGCCACTACACTCTAGCCTGGGTGACAGAGTGAGACTCCAACTCAAAAAAAAAATGTATTAAGAAGCATCCCAATACTAGAATATGTGTCTGGTCCATGTGTACATAGGGCACATGATACCTTTGACTTTAATAGTCTTTATTTTTCTCTTTTGTAATTAGTTTGTCTATATGCTTATGGGTCTCCACAGCTAGGTGCAGGTCCAAATCTCCTTGAGATCTGCAATGAAGTCTGTCTCATCAATGCATTCACACTGCCCATCAGTGAACGGCTGGCACAGAGTATGCCTTCCTTGGCATTGACTGAAGAAACAAATGAATTAACCCTTGGGGCTGATGTAATAAGCCCCCGCTGATTTCACCCATATTAATACTGAAATATAACTCAACACATTTATAGTCAACATGAAAAATCCACTCACTCCCAAAATGTACCAAATGCTCTTGAGTTTACTTAAAAATCTACTGGGAGATGGAGAATATTTTATTCAAAGCAAATTCAATTCTAAACCCCATTGCCCGTTCTTACCCTTTCCAAAATACCTCTCTGATGTTTCCAAATTATTCCTCTTTTTTTCTGACACTTTCACCAATTCACCAGCTCTAGTAGCCCATTCTCACCTTGCCGCAAAATATATTCTTAGCTATAAAGCACAAAAATACACACACACACACACACACACACACACACATATACACATATGTATACATATATACATACACATGCACAAATATAGAACTATGAAATACAATTGGAAAAGTAGACACTTCTCAAAAGAAAACATATGAACAGCCAACAGACACATGAAAAAGTGCTCAGCCTCACTAATCATCAGAGAAATGAAATCAAGACCAGAGTGAGCTGCCACCTAACTCCAGTAAGAATGGCCATTATTAATAAAACAAAAAAACAACAGATGCTGGAGAGGATGTGGAGAAAAGAGAACACTTCTACACTCTTGGTGGGAGTGTAGATTAGTACAGCCTCTGTGGAAAACAGTGTGGCAATTCCTAAAAGTGCTAAAAATTGACCTTCCATACAACCAGAAATTCCAACTCTGGGAATATACCCAAAGGAACTCAAACCATTCTATGAAAAAGATATTTGCACAGGTATGTTTACTGCAACATTACTCACAATACAAAAAACATGGAACCAACCAAGCTACCCATCAAAAGTGGACTGGATTTTTTTTTTTTTTTAATGTGGTACATATACACAATCGAATATTATGCAATCATAAAGAAGGACAAAATTATGGACTTCGCAGCAGCTTGGATACTCAGTGAACTATCACAGAAACAAAGAACAGAGTACGACATGCTGTCATTCATAAGTGGCCCCTGAACATTTGCCATAATACTATAAGAAAATGATTAGCAGTAGCCAGAAGCTGCCAGGGAGGGAAGGGGCTCAGAACATCCATAAGAGTACCTGATCTCAAACCAGGTGAAGTGGGGACAAAAGGAACACTCAGACTTTACCTGTATAATGACTACTTGCATGTCTAATCCTGAATTGTATCCTACATCTTTAAAATTAAAAAAATAATAATTTTTAAAAGTGATTTTTTTTCATTAATCAGTATTTTTTATTATGGTTTTGTGGGGTACAGTTAAGGGTTAGGTGTACAATTACGTTTCATTCAGGCACCCTATTGATAAGAGGTGTTTTCCCATCCCCTGACAGATATTTGCTACTGTTAATCCCATCCCCCTCCCCCCCCATAGTTTCCCAGTACCGTCAGTCATTTTCTTATAGTATTGCATTGGATGTTCAAGGTCCATTATATGAGTGAGAACATGTGATATTCAGATCTTTGTTTCTGTGAGAGGTCACTCAGTATTATAGACTCTAGTTCCATCCAGGTTGCAGCGAAATTCATGATTTTGTTCTTTTTTATGGCTGCGTAGTATTCCATCGTGTATATGTACCACATTTTTTTAATCCAGTATTCTTTTGATGGGCAGCATGGTTGTTTCCAGGTTCTTGCTATTGTGAACAATGCTGCAATAAACATACGTGTGCAGGTATCTTTTTTATAGAGTGATTTGTGTTCTTCAGGGTATATTCCCAGTAGGGGGATTGCAGTACATATGGAAAGTCAATTTTTAGAGCTTTTAGGAATTGCCACACTGCTTTCCACAGAGGTTGCACTAGTTTACACTCCCACCAACAGTGTAGAAGTGTTCCATATTTTTGATCTAGTTTATCTCACCAGTTTCTAATGAATTAAATGAGAAGAGAAAAATTTCATTTTAAATTCCCACTCAGGCTATTTTCAAAATTTTTATCTAAATCTTGAATATGCTTCTTTTGTATTAAAAATTTTAACATATAGACAGTTGTCATATAATTTAAAATATTCTATTAAAATATTTTTCTTTAAACCACAAAACGTTTTCTAAGTATTATCACCATTTGATTGAAAATAAATTTATTGTTACCTGTAACAGTAAAAAAAATGAATTAATGTTCACCTTGTTCTGTATTATACAGGAATTAACAGCATACATTTCATACCAAGTGGTGAGACATATACCATTTGGACAATTTAACCCATCACAATAGCTATAAAGGGACTGCAGTACATTTTTATATCCCACAGAAGTACCTAAACGGAATAAAAAATGTAAACAGTAAGAAGATATGCTTATTTTAAAAGTATTCTCTGATCCTGGATCACTGCATAATGATGTGTAAAATGTGCTACAATTTTGAAGTTAGAGGACGTAGAGTATAGTATGAACAATTTTATCAATCATTAAAATCTGCCTGTCATTTCTTTAAAAATTTCCAGCCTCTATGATAGTTTCCTTAAATAAACTTTTTTAAAAATATAAGATAAACTATGTGACATAACAGAATATCATTAACTAACTTGTATCACTGGGGAGAAAGGTCCCATGGCTTTTGAAATCATATACACAAGTCATTTCAGGCTCAATGATTTTATTATCATTACCACCATTTTTCCAGTGGTTTATTCTTAACTACCAAAGCACAAATGAAATCCAAAGAGTGGAACATTTCTCCATTATGTTGCTTTCTGCTGTTTAAGCAAACTCTTCTTTTTTAAAGCCATGAGAAATACGGCAGGACAGCTAGAGTATATATTCATAGATGCATTTATTTTATCTAGTGACCACAAATATGCCTTCATTTTATATGCATTAGGCATGAAATTTTACAGTTATAACTAGAGTCATTTTTTCTATAATAATGTGTATTTTATAGCAAAGGATCAATTTAATTCGATAAACATTTTAGTGATTATTTTTGCCAAATACTTTCTTAAATTTAGGGTACATGGACAAATGGGGCAAATTCCCTGCCTTCAAGAAACTTACTATTTAAACAAAGAGATGAGAATGTAGACTTTGATGGGAGAACTATGTACATAGCTCTAAGAAACCATGAAGAATATCAATTTTAGAAGAAGAGAGACATAAAAGCGATGTTTGGAGTTTTGTAGTTAAAACGTTAAGCTTTAAATAATGAGCAGGATTTAGCCAGGAAAATCCATGGAGGATGTTCTAAGCAAAGAACAGTAAATGCAAACACATGAATGTGTGAATATATAAGGCATGTGCCTAGCACCTTTAGAGAAATGCATATAGTTCAGAAATACTAGAGATTAGAGCCTAGATTAGGGAAGCAGTAAAGGATGAGAGCAGTTAGATAACAGGTTAGTCACGAATGTATCTATAAGATACACAAACACGACCAAATTGAGCACCTCAGTGTCACCTTATGAGCAGATCTTGAAAATGAAAATAGCACATAGCCAATCTTTTTTCTTAGAATTCTATAAATTGCTTATAAAAGTGTAGTGTATCTGGCTTTTATTCATTCAACCCTGTAAGAAATGTATTGGACAACAAGAGTGATAAAGCAATGAAAATGGACATTGGATATACTCTGATGATTTGGCTTCCTTTCCTCCAATTACACTATTTACTATTAATTTTTATCTTCCAAAGTGATTTAAGTAAAAAATCTGTAAGTTCAACGCATATATGATGAAACTTTATTTTGACTTTAAAATGTATCCCAAGGGATAGAAAATTATTGATAAATATGGAGTAACATAATATGAATCAACTTCTTTAAAAATAAAACATATACTATTGCAGAATTTAAACAGAATAGAACTGGAGGTGAGATGAGACCCTGTTTAGAAAGTTAGTACAATTGACGATTATCCACTTAAGCTGAAACAAGGGACAAAAGTAAACCTACATCGAATTTGTAGAAATGTAGAAGAGGACACATATATTATCAACATTGGGATGGTAAAATAAGTATTTTTAGGTTTCTGATTGGACTTGGGTATTGAATCAAAGGTGAGAGTCTATGATGACGCTTCAGTTTTTCCACAGTTAATGGCCACAACACTTATAAACTGTTAGCAGACTTGTAAATTGTGCTTGGCATGCATATTAGTCTGGGTTTCCTAAAATTCAGATCCCAAAAAGCAATTACAGGGTAGTATTTTACTGGAGGGGCAAGTACTGCAAGAGTAGGGATGAAGAGAAGGTAGACAAAGAAGGGAAAATAAATAATAGGGCATGAGTTTCCTTGTTGGCTATAAATTCCCAAACAAATGCAGCCATAGCTTAGTCTGTTACTCAGAAAAGTTTCCAGAACATGCTGTTATCTCACTAAGGATTAAAGTTCTTGATTAGTGCAGAAGGGAGAATGAATAATTTATCTGTGGTATTATTTTTTTTCTCCCATTTTTACTGTTCAAAGACTGAGAGCAAATATATGAACTGTAGCTAAACTAGTGTTAGAGAAATATTTATAGCTACAAATGCTTATATTAGCAAATCAGATATAACGGTACATCAAAAGATTATGCGACATGGTCAAGTGGGATTTATTCCAGGGATTCGAGGATGTTCAACATATGCAAATCAATAAATGTGATACATCACATCAACAGAATGAAGGACAAAACCATATGATCAATTCAATAGATGCAAAAAAAGAAAGAATTTGATAGCATGAAGCAATCCTTCATGAAGAAAAAATAAACTCTCAACAAATTACTTGTAGAAGGTCATGTTAAGACAAACCCACTGCTAACATGACACTGAATGGGGAAAACCTGAAAGCTTCTTCTCTCAGAATTGGAACAAGATAAGGATGTCTACTCTCACCACTTTTATTCAGCATGGTATTAGAAGTCCTATCCAGTCAATTATGCAAAAATAAAATAAAATACAGGACCATCCAAATTGGACAATAGACAGTCAAATTGTCCCTGTTTGTAGATGATATATCTTATAAATAAATCTTAAGAACCATGAACATTCCACCAAAAAAAGTATAGAACTGGTAAACAAATTTGATAAATTTGCAGGATATAAAATCAAAATGCAATAATGAGTAGCATACCTCTACACCAACAACAAACTATTTTAAAAGGATTTTATAAAACATCATTTATATTAGCTACACACAAAAAAAATAACCTAGGAATAAATTTACCCAAGAAGGAAAAAGAGCTCGACAAGGAAAACTATAAAATACTGATAAAGAAAATTGAAAAAAAACACCAAAAATGGGAAAGATATTCCATGGCTATGGATTGGAAGAAATATTATTAAAATGACCATACTACCCAGAGAGATGTACAGATTCAATGCAATTTCTATCAAAATATCAATGACATTTCTAGAAATAGAAAAAAATTATGAAATTTATATGAAGCCAAAAAAGAAACCAGACAGCCACGGCAATCTGAGCAAAAATAACAATGCTGGAGGCATTACACTATCTGACTTCAAAATATGTTTTAAAAAGTTATATTAACCACAATAGCATGGTATTAGTCTGAGAACAGACAACAGACACATAGAACAATTGAGCCAAATTTAAAAAATAATAATAAACTCACATATTTCCAGTCAACTGTTTTTAACAAAAACACCAATAACATGCACTGGGGAAAGGATGCCCTCTTCAGTAAATTGTACTGAGGAAATTGAATATCCATATGCAGAAGAATAAAACTGGATCCCTATCTTTCATCATATACAAAAAACAACTTAAAACGGATTGAAGACTTAAATGTAAGATCCCAAATAATACAACTACTCAAAGGAAAACACAGAGAAAACACTCCAGAACATTGTTTTAGAATAAATATTTGATGACTAAGATCCCAAAAGCACAGGCAAAAAAAAAAAACCCAAAATAGACAGGTGTGACTGTATTCCACTAAAAATCTTCTGCACGCCAGAGAAAACAATCAATAGAGAGAAAAGACAACTTGTGACATGGAAGAAGAAATCTGCAAAATATTCATCCAATGAGCTACTAATATCCAAAAACAAAAAAACAAACAAAAATACTCAAACAACTGAACAGCAAAAAACAAAAAGAAAACTTACTCATCAAAGAATATAAATAGACATTTCTCCAAAAAGGACATGCAAATGACCCACAGGCAACAGGTATATGGTAAAATCTTCAAAATTACTAATCATCAGGGAAATGCAAGTGAAAACCACAATGAGATGTCTCACTTCAGTTAGAACAGCTATTATAAAAAAGACCAAAAAAAACCAAACAAACAAACAGATAATGGCAAGGATATAAAAAGGAAACTTTTATACAACGCTAATGGGAATGTTAAGTTGGTATAGTCATTACAAAAAAAAAGTATAAAGATTTCTCAAAAATCTAAAACTAGAATTACTATATAATCCAGTAATCTCACTACTAGGTATGAATCCAAAGCAAATCAGTCTATCAAAGAGATCTGTATACCTCCCCATTTATTTCGGCACTATTCACAATAGCAAAAATATGGTTTCAACCTAAGTGTCCATCAATGGATGAATGAACAAGCAATATATGGCATGTTTTCACAGTGGAATACTATTAGGCCATAAAAAATCCAATCATATCATCTGAAGCAATATAGATGGAACTGGAGGTTAATAACTATTAGGTGCAATAAACCAGACACAGGAAGACAAAAATTATGTGTATTCATTCAAATGTGGGAGCTAAAAATGCTCATTTAATGGAGATAGTGAGTGGAATGATAGTTGCTAGGGGCTGGGAAGGATATGGGTATGTGCAGAGGAATAAAAATAAACTGGCTAGTGGTACAAACATACAGTTAGATAGAAGTAATAATTACATTGCTGAATGGTAGCATAGGGTGGCTATAGTTAACGACATTGCAGTATACACATCAAAATAGCTAGGAGTGAGGGTTGAAATATTCTCAACACATATAACTGATAAGTATTTATGGTAATAGATAACCTAAGTACACTAACTTGATAATTACACAGTCTATGTATTTTACAAAATATCACATATACTCCATGAAGATACACAAATATTATGTATCAGTAAAAACGAAATACTTATTTTGTCTGGAGCAAACAGCATTGTTTTCCAAATTTAACATATTTCTCTACTTTATTAAGAACCAAGAGGACCACACTGCCTACAGAGTTAAAGAACTGATTACTTTAGATAAATTATCAATGCAGAGTGGGGTCCATAACACTTACAGATACATTTAAGAATTTCCCTGAAGAAATGGTAGCATCAGGAGAGGCACAGTATAAAGTTTTAAAAGGTATAGTCAATATTTTAATTTTACCTTTGAAAATGAAAACAATAATCTATTTTTATAATACAAACTATACAATATAAATCTTAACAAAAGATCTATCTATCTATTATCTATCTATCTATCTACTATAAAGCTATAGTAACCAATAAAGCATGGTACTACCTTAAAAAAAGATACACATATCAATGTAACAGAGCATAGAAACTAGAAATAAATCCATTTATTTTTGGCCAACTGATTTTTGACAAAGGCACCAAGAACATTTATTGGGGCTAGAACATTCTCTTCAATAAATGGTTCTGGGAAAACTGGATATACATATGTAGAAGAATGAAACTAGATTTCTCTCACCACATTTAAAAATCAACTCAAAAAAGATTAAACACATAAATGTAATAAAGACCTGAACGTATGAAACTAAGAGAAGAAAACATATGGTAAAATGTTCAGGACATTGTTCTGAGCAAAAGCACAGGCAAAAAAAGAAAACGTAGACAAATGGGGTTATATCAAACTGAAAAGTTCTGCAAAGCAAAGAAAACAATTTACAGAGCAAAAGACAACCAGTAAAAAGAAAAAAAATTGTTCATTATTCATTTGACAAGGGATAAATATCCAGAATATATAAGGAATTCAGCAATTCAATAGCAAAAACAAAAACAGGCAAAGATCCCCAAATAATCTGATTTTAAAATGGGCAATGGATCTATATAGACTTATACCCCTTATGAACATAGAAACAATCTTCAACAATATTATAGCAAACTAAATCTAGCAACTTTTTGAAAAGACTATATATCGATAGCAAGTGAGATTTAACCTAGTAATTTAAACCTAATTTAACATCTGAAAGTCAATTAATATACTACAACATATTAATAGAATGAAGATCTTAAATCACATGATCAACTCATTTGATCATAGACTTTAACAAAATTCAACACTATTTCATGATTTAAAAAAAAAACTACTTCCTCAACTTGCTAAGGGACATCTACAAAAAATCCACAACTAACATATTGAATAACAATGGACGGAATGCCTTCTTGCTAAGATTAGAAACAATACAAAGATGAATGTTCTTGACACATTTATTCAACACTGTGCTGATGATTCCAGATAGGACAATTATGTAAGAAGTAATAAATAGAAAGTATCCACATTGAAAAGAAAGAAACAAATTATAGAAAATAATAAGGAATGTACTAAAAAAATACACTTTGGCAAGTATGCAGATACAAAAACCAATAAACAAAAATCAATTTTATTTCTATATGCCAGCAATGACATCCTGGAATGAAATTCAGAATACAATTATATTTTAAGCAGCATCAATAAAATAAAGAAGGTAGTCATAAATTTAACAAATGCTGTGCAAGATTTGTAAAAAGAAATCTATAAAACACCATGAAAATAAACTAAAGAAGAGCTAAATAAATGGAATAGCATCCCTTGTCAGCAATTATATTCTCAATGGTATCGATAAAATAAAGAAATTAGTAATAAATTTAACAAATGCAGTGCAAGATTTGTAAAAAAAAACAAAACAAAACTATAAAACTTCAAAAGAAACTAACGAAGAGCTAAGTAAATGAAATAACATCTCATGTCATGGATTAGAGACAATATTGTTAAGAGGGCAATACTCTCCAAATTCATCCAACAATTCAACATAATCCTTATCAAAATCCCAGCTCCTTTCTTTTTAAAGAAATTGACAAAATGATTCTAAAGTTTATATGGAAAATACAGAATCCAAATTAGCCCAAAAAAATCATGAAAAAAAGATTAAATTTAGAGGATTATGTATTCTACTTTCAAAACTTACTCCAGAACTTCAGTAATCAAGACAGTATAGTACTAGCATAAACATAGACATGCAAATCAACGAAATAAGAACAAGGTCCAGCCGGGCTCGGTGGCTCAGCCTGTAATCCCGTGCCTTTGGGAGGCTGAGGTGAGTGGATTGCCTGAGCCCGCAGGTTCGAGACCCTCCTGGGCAGCGAGACCTCATCTCTACAATAAATCAAAAAATCAGCCAGTCGTGGTAGCGCATGCCTGTAATTCCGGCTACTCGGAAGGCTGAGGAGGAAGGATCACCAGAGCCCAGCAGGTCGAGGTTGCGGTGGCCGGAAGTGGCCACTGCACTCCAGTCTGGGCGACAGAGTGAGACTCCAGCTCAAAAAAAAAAAAAAAGAATAAGGTCCAGACATAAACCCTTAAATTTATGGTCAATTCATTTTAAATGAGAAGCCAATAGAAAAATATAGCTAAAACTGTAAAACCCTTAGAAGAAACCATATTAATAAATCTTCATTACTTTAGTAACAGTCATTAGGTGGTCACCAAAAGCATCAACAAGCAAAGAATAAATATGTAAAGTTGATTTCAACAAAATCAATTATTTATCTACAAAAAATGTCATCAATAAAATGAAAAACCACCCACAGAATAAGATAAAGTATTTGCAAATCATATCTAATAAGGGGATAAAGGAATATATAAACCATATTTACAACTCATTAATTTTAAAAAATAATACAATTTTGAAATATGCAAAGAATCTGAATAGATATCTTTCCAAAGATTTACAAATGGCCAATGAGCGCATGAAAAATATTCAACATAATTAATTATTAGAGGAATGTAAATCAAAATCACAATAAGGCTGAGTACAGTGACTCATATCTGTAATCCCAGCACTTTGGAAGGCTGAGGTGGGAGGATCACTGAGCCTAAGAGTTCCAGATCAGCAGCATAGGGAGATTTTGTCTGAAAAAAAAAAGAATTTTAAAAAACTGGATGTGGTGGTGTGCGCCTGTAGACCCAGCTACCAGAAGTATTGCTTCAGTCCAGGAGGTTGAGGCTACAGTGAGCCATCATTCTGCTGCTGACCTTGAGTCTGTGTGAAAGAGTGAGATCCCCAACTCAAAAAAAAAATCACAATAAGATATCAATTCATAATCACTAGAATAGCTGTAGAAAAAGAAAGAAAGAAAGAAAGAGAAAGAAAGAAAGAAAGAAAGAAAGAAAGAAAGAAAGAAAGAAAGAAAAGTAAATAACAAGTGTTAGTGAACATATGAAGAAATTAAAACTCGCATTGCTGGTGAGGAAGTAAAATGGTGCAGCCACTTTGAAAAATAACTTGACAATGGTTTTTAACCTTTTTAAAAATAAAGCATTACCATATTGCCTGTCAATTTTACTCTTAGTTCCATAACCAAGAGAGGTAACATTTGCTCCTTCAAAAATGTGTACATAAATATTTACAGCAGCATTATTTGTAATAACCAAAACAAAACCAAACAAAACTACCCAAATGTCCACCAACTGTTGAACAGACAAAATATGATATATCCACACAATGAGATAATATTTGACCAAAAAAAAAAGAAATGAAGTACTGATACATACTACCACATGAATGAATCTTGAATCTGCCAAAAAAGGAAAGCAAATATAATAGAACAAATATTGTGTAATTTATATAAAGTGTCCAGAATGGAAAATTCCTATGTAGACAGATTAGTGATTCCCTAGGGCTGTGAGGTGGGTATAAACTGAGGAATGATTGCTATGGAGTTGTATATGGAGTTTCTCCTGAGAGTGATGAAAATGTCCCAAAATTAGATTCTGGTAATTCTACCACAACTTTGTGAATATGCTAAAACCACTGAGTTATACCTTTTAAATGAGTGAATTTTATAATTTTTTAATATATCTCAAAAAAACTGTATAGAAATCAAGAATCACTAAGTTATAAAAATATGTTCAGATAATATGATATGATGCCTAAAAGTTGAATTAAATTATATGAAGGGAAATATATTTAATTAAACAAGACTAGACATAGATTGATAATTGTTGAAGCTGACTGACAGTATCCGGGAATTAATCATACTATTCTTTTTAGTTATAGTTATACCAAAAATTTTCAATGAAACAAAATTTTAAGATAATTTTTCCCAACCACATTGAAGATCATGCCTATGTGCTTGGAAAAATTGTTTGTACTAAGAAAACAGTGCTTATATCCTGTGAAATACTCTCTTTGTTTGTGTCAAATTAACAACTGGCAGAGATTAAGAACATTTGATATATTAAATAACAGTCCAAGAGAAGTAAAATGAGAACAATTATTCTCTTGTTAGCAGAATAAGTGTTAGGTGGTCTCTAGGGTAATTGGTCCCTTTAATACGAAAATGGAACATTGGGATATAAATTATAAATCTTTGTCTATATTATTTCATATCTAGGGAATTTAATGGATTGTTCTGACAAGTTGTGAAATTACCAAAAAAAAAAAAAAAAAAGCAAAAACAAAAACAAAAAAACTATCTTCCTCCTCCCTAGAGGATACCTACAATTCCCTCTGGAAGAAAACTTAGTCCTTAGTAAGGAATTCAAGCCCTACCTCTTTATCATAATAAAGCAGAGAACCCCTTTCTTCTTTTGTCACTTATGATTTGCCAGCAATGTTTCCCTTCCTGGAGTTAAGGACAGACAAGGGCAAGACTTAGTATTAGGGCTGGGATGGAAAATGCTTGCCATCCACACTCCCATTTTTTATTCCTATATCAGGACAGACATTGTTAATTCATCTCAGAACTCTGTCCCACTGAAGCTTAGAATCTTCAACAAAGTGACCCTGAGAAAACACTACCACTCAGAGTTACATGTGAGCTAAAACTTAACTTGTTTTCCCATGTTTCATGTTGATGCCAGTATTGAGGATACAGTTAAGGGTGAGGTGGAATTTAACTTCAGCATGAAAGTATATGTTTATCCTGCAGTGAGAGGCTTTAACTAGATTGAGCATTAGCATGAAGGTTTTGGTGAAGATTAGTGCCAGAATTAGGGTTACTTTTAAGATAGTATTATTCCAATTTAAGGCTAGAGTCATGTTTTAGAATTTTTTGCTTAATATTAGAAAGGGTGAAGTTAGAATTGGGTGTGGTTTGCTGTGATAGACAGAAGCAGATGATATCTTGAAAATGTAGTAAAACCTCCAAAGCTTAAGTAGTTCTTCTCTTATTCATCTTGAGCAAGTCTTTTTAAAAAATAATAATAAAGGAGCCAAAGTAACTCTTAGATGATACTAATAATTAAACTCTTAAATTAGTTGATTTTATTTTGTGGATTATTTTATATAAATCACAAATTTTATGAGTTAATTTTAATATTCAATTAATAGCATTTGTTAAACTACCTCAGAAATACATTGCAGCATGTCTTACATATCTTTTAATTCCCATTAAAAATTAAAGTGATCAAAGGCTACTAATAAGATGACAAACATAAGGAACTAAGCTGCATATATGGTGAAATAATGAGTCAAACTGAATAAGCATATCTGTATTAGAATAGATGAGTTATTTTCAACCAAAAGTAAAATTTACATTCTCTGAACAGATTTTGAGGCCATGACAACAGCAGATCACACAAGTATTGCTGCTCAATTCCCCCAACATTATCCAATTCATCATTCTTGTTTTAAAATAGAAAGCAGGAAATACTTTATAGGTATTAGGAACCATGCCAAACAGGATACAATTTTAAATCCTTTTAAGAATTTTTTCTGTTTAAACTTAAAAAAAAAAAAAATGATTGACATAATGCCATTGAGTAAATGAAGCTTTCTGGCTTGCTTATTATTAACTAGCTCTCTATTCGTTTTCCTTTATTTTCAAAAAGGATTTGAAACTATTTAGGATAAATGTAATTAATTAAGAACATCAAAAATAACTTTTTAAATAGAGAATTGAAAAATAAGGATAAAATACATGTCAGAAATCAGTGAATAAATAATAATACAGAATGCAAGCCATTAGACTATCTACATTTATTTAAGTTGATATTGAGACCTCACTAATTATAAACATAAAGAGAAAACAAGGTGATGGATATCACAATTAACCAGATTTGATCATTATGCAGTGTACACTTACATAAAAATATTACATGTTCTTCATAAATCTGTACCACTACAATATATTCATAAAATAAAAATAAGTTAAAGTTTCTTTAAAAATAAACATAAAATAAAGATGATATGAGATTAAAATTGTTTATATGTTGGACAAATATAATTAGATATCACATATGGTCAAAATATTATAAGTTACTACATGAATCAATAAATGAATGAACAAGCCTGTAAAATCTTTCTCCTCTTGGATCACTCTTTTCTCATATATGTTTGCACATATTAAAAGAGAAATATATAAAATGACATTACTTTTTGTTATTTATATTTCCCTTAGGCATCAAAAACAAAAATCAAAAGCAGAAAACTTCATTATAAGTGCAAAATTACAGTATCCTCATGCAGATTTCTTCAAGAAAGGAAGAAGAGAATATAATATAGCATCATTTCATCAAGGGCAAAGTTTCATGTCAAATAGTGTGGAAAATCTAATAATACTCAGCAGGTAATACAGACAATTCAGGAAAAAAATAAAGACTACATAAAAATATTATCAGGAGCCGGGCTCGGTGGCTCAGCCTGTAATCCCTCACTTTTGGGAGGCTGAGGTGAGTGGATTGCCTAAGCCCACGGGTTCAAGACCCGCCTGGGCAGGCGAGACCTCATCTCTACAATAAAATCAAAAAATTAGCTGGGCGTGGTAGCGCATGCCTGTAATTCCGGCTACTCGGAAGGCTGAGGCGGAAGGATCACTGGAGTCCAGCAGGTTGAGGCTGCGGTGGGCGGGAGCGGCCACTGCACTCCAGTCTGGGCAACAGAGTGAGACTCCAATTCAAAAAGAAAAAAAGAAAAATATTATCAGGTACATTTTAGCTATGACTGAAAATTCTTGAAGTACTTTTGTTTAGATTACATAACCATGCATAGCAGGGAAGAAAAGGAGTCACAAACCTGGATGCTGTTTGTGGCAAGTGCAATTTTTTCCCACCTCTTTTCTTTCTTTTATTCCTTCCATACTCTCATACTTAGTTTTTCTAAGCACTTAATAATGCCAGTGTAGATTGTGGGTTGGAAAAAGCACTTCTGGGCAGGCATAGAATCTGAGCTCCAAAACTAGACTTTGTCCCCAACCAGGTTTTTCCCTTCGTCTCTCATCTCATTCTCCCCCATCTTTAGATGAGAAATTAGTGATCCTTAGGTTCACACCCAAGATCTACCTTCCAAAAATTATGTAACTTAAGGCAAATTACTTAACCTATCCTACCTTTTAATTTTTTACTTGTGAAGGGATCCAACCCAAAATATCTTATAGAACTTTTGGGAGGACTGAATGAGCTAACATATCTAGAAAGCTTACCAGAGTATCCAAGAAATAATATGCATCCAGTAAATGTTACTTCCTTTCCATTTCACATTTGTGTTCCTCTTCCCCTTTAAAGTCTCCTTGAGCTCTAAAATGTCTGTTTATATATTAATAAACAATGCATGGAAACCAATGCCTTGCCAGCCTGGAATACAAAATGAGATCCCACTCTTTTTAGTACACAAGTTAAATGATACCATAGCCCCATTAGATTATTAATGGGAAGGTTGTTTTTCCCTCCTTCGGATGCCCCATGTCCCAAGATAAACCTATGAATCTCACAGAGCTAACTTAATTCTAGTTCCTCAAAAAAGGAAAGAAAGATGCCCAATTCACCGAATTCTGGATTATTTGTTGCATATATATAATTGCCACAAGATAACTGATACAGTGCTTGTTAGATGAGATTGTCCAAAGTGTACAATGCCATTTCTGGTCCAGCAAAAGATCTCTTGATATATGTGTTAGTGTGTATGTATAGGATAGTGAAGAAGGATAGGGAACACAAAAAAAACATTCCTCCTTTCCATTGTTGTACTCAACAGTGACTACTATATACTGTACTATTTTATACCTAAACTTGAGTGTTACCATAGCTGTTGAGTAGATATATGTAGATAACATACGTGTATATTCATATATACACATGTTATCTACATATATAATGGTTTCAAGAGAATATAAAATAGTATCTACTATCTATCTATCAACTATCCATCTATCTAGTGAATCTACTTTTCATGTATGTACTCATACAGACCCATAGCCATTTTGCCCAGATATGACAAAGAGTGCAAGAGTGGCTGACTTAAAGAGAAATTTTTACAGTATTAACACACTATGCCTAGAACTTGCCTTCTTTTACAACACAAAGTCACTCTCCTTTTTTTCTTTTTCCCTCATTATTTGCTTGATGAGTCTGAGTCAAAAGTGATTTGCCCCTGAGTAAGCATGTAGTCCCATACCCACTGCTACTACTAACAGAAATTAGGGTGGGGTAGGATGCAGGATAAATTTAAAGCTTTTTGTTGCTCTTTTCTACAAACTGTAAATATCAAATGTCCTCCCAAACTCATCTGATCTTTGAAGCCAGGTTCTATCAGGCCTGATCATATTTTAACTTAACATGGCCAGCAATATAAAATCTTATTTTATCCCTTTGGCTCCCTAAAGATATTCACAAAAGAAATTCTGTATGACTTTGATGTCTATTCACACAGAGAAGCTGTTAATTTTATCATGTTGTTATACACATAGAAGAAATTTCCATATACTCAAGTGGGTATCTCTCTCATAACAGTCATAAAAACCTAAATCAAAGGGAGCTTGTTTCATACCCAATGACAAAATCTAAACAACCCCCCCACACACACACTTTTATTTATTTATTTTTCATTCTCATCCCTCTACTACTCTACCTTCTCCGCCTTTGTCAGTTTCTACTTCAATGTTCTCATTTCAAAAATCCCTTTGGAGAAGTGGAACTCTTTTGGCTCTAATGAGTGTACTGAAATAGTTTTTCCAAGAATGATTAAGGCATTCAGACTGTATATGGTAGAAGTAACTGCTCCCCATCCTGCCTTAGCAAGGAACAGAGCCGTTGGGAACAGCAAATACTGCAGTGTTATGTAAGAACTCATTGCTCTCCTTTGTTCCTCTGTTTGCTGGCTCCCAAAGCAATAATGGGCTACAGTATGCACCTATGAGAGAACCTTGATGCCATTTAAGGATGTGCCATAAGACAAGCTGCAGAAAAGAAACAAAACATCGCCCAGAATCAGAGAAACAGAAATAAAGGAAAAGCAAGGGACACCATAGGATACATGTGCAAGCCTTGGTGCCATAAATTACCCCTGCCCCCAGACATGGCAAATCATCAACTGATATATATGCCTGAAGTATTTATTTATTTATTTTGCTACAAAATGTCCTCGCTACCTTATCACTCCTGGTTTCTGTTGAGCAGGTTTTTTTGTTTGTTTGTTTGTTTGTTTTTACTTCCTTTGAAGATAGTTGGGATGGGGAATTAAGAGACAAACTTTGTGTCTGAGACTTTGAACTGATGGAGTTGAGACATTTACTCCAGCCACATATACTCAAATAATGAATACGAAGTACAAGGCTCTATGATGTGTGTCATAAACACATTAACGAGAGGTCCTTAAATGCTGGAGCATCACAAAGTCAAAACATAGGACATGCAAAACAAACACTGGACATGCTTTTTGAAGAGGCAAGCAACTTAAATTCTGAGTTTGAAAAATTAAACCAACATGAGGGACTTAAAGGGCATAGAAGCTGATCAAAGCAATACTTGATTCTCATCTTCATAATTTAAAACATCATTAAATGTTGGGTGTCAAATGACTATCAGTGGAAAAATATTTATTGAGCACCCAATATGTGCTAGGCACTTTTGAATAAACTATCCAACTGTTTCACCTAACAACCATTTGAAATATTTATAAATCACCTAATTAGAGAAAAGAGGAACTTGAGACTTCAAGATTTAAATAATTTTCACAAGATCATTCAAGCAAGAGCAAAAGCAGGATTCAGATTCTGTGCTAAGTCCAAAGCCCTAGTGCCTTCCATCACACCATGTTTCTGCTACCTCAACAGATCAGAATAGTAAGAAAAGTAGAGTTTGCTTCCATAAATAGGGTTTGACCCAGGCACTTATCTGTGTCACTCACGTGGCATCTCCAACTCACAGTTTATATCCCAACTTGTTCTTCCACGAGTCTGTCCTGTTTCATGAGTTACTAGCTCAAGAGTGGCTGAGTTCAACATCCAGTTCTACAACTAACCTTTCTTATCCTTTATGATCTTAACCCTTCTGTGTCTAGCTTTACTCATCTTTAAGATAGATATTGATGTACACCCTTCAAATTGCTGTTCATCAGTTAATATAACAAAGACCTAGAGCAGTAGTTGGCATGGATTTAGCTCTCTATAAATTTAGCTGATTTACACCTACATCTTCTTTCCCCAATAATACTTGAGCATCAAGTAGCATGTAGTTCCTTAAAGTTGCAAATAATAACATTAATGGTACTATTTAAGATAAGAAAACTTCCCCTTGGATGTCCGACCTTAGAAAGTCATACAACTTTTTTGAAGTTTAGTTTTCAGATCTAAATAAATGATGAAAATCATAATACCCACTTTATATAGTTAATTATAAAAATTGTATGAATTAATATATTTGATTAAACCAATGATAAGTAAGAAGCTTGTACATGATAGCAACTCAAAATGATTCTGTTTGTTCTTTCCTTTGACCGTTTAAGAATATTTTATTCTTGCCGAGCTCTGTGGCTCAGCCTGTAATCCCACACCTTTGGGAGGCTGAGGTGAGTGGATTGCCTGAGACCGCGGGTTTGAGACCCGCCTGGGCAGGCGAGACCTCATCTCTACAATAAATCAAAAAATCAGCCGGGCATGGTAGCGCATACCTATAATTCTGGCTACTTGGAAGGCTGAGGCGGAGGGATCGCCGGAGCCCAGCAGGTAGAGGCTGCGGTGGCCGGGAGTGGCCACTGCACTCCAGTCTGGGCGACAGAGACTCCAAATCAAAAAAAAAAAAAAAGAATATTTTACTCTTTATAAGGTATTCTGTTTGCTCTTCTGTGTTCTTATAGTACCTCGTAATGCATCTATTTTAACACTCATCACATGAGGCAATTGTTTGATTTGTATCTTTCTGCCTCATGAAACTCTTAGTTCCTTGAGGGAAAGTGCTGTGGCTTATTTATCTTTGACTTACTGGGGTTCAGTATAGTAATGGAACATAGTGAATATGAGAAATAACTAAGTAAAAACGCCTGAATGTTTTCCAATTTAAAGAAAAAAGAATAGGACAAAGAAAAAAAAGAAAGACAGGAAATGAAGGAAAGTTGAAAAAGGAAGAGGAATAATGGAAGGAAGAAAGAAAACAAAAAATACGGAGTGAGAAATAGAGAAAAACAAGAAGAATAATTACAAGACTTATGGTTCTAACAGTTCCTTGAGGTGAAAAACTATGTGTCATGTCATAAAATACTTACACGCAGAGTCATTAAGCCTTAATTCAAATTTCAAATATTTTTTGAGAATATAGGTGGCAAAATTTGAAATCTTTGTATAAATATTATTAAGCCCTATTTGGCGTTTCTCCTATTTGTTTAAAAACTTTTCCACTGCAAACATATAAATCCTTCAATCATCATTCACCCTCCCTTGTTAAGAGTAAGAGCAAATGATTGTCTTTACCATGCCTCTATCCCAATGCAATTTTTACTTTAAACTGCTTATCTTTGAAGTGAATGAAGACAACACCAACAGATTAGAAGGAAAAGAAAAACTTTGATTTTTTTCAATGGGTTCAAATTGTGGCATAGGAAGAGTAAGAAATTTAGGTAGCAGGAAGCACCAATATGTTGAATAACATTTTTTTCTTTAAAGAAAAAGTTATGAAACAGGAAGTTAGCTCATTTCACAATATTTGTTAAGTACCTACTATGTACATCCACACCCACACATGAATACTAACAAAAGCTCTTGTTTCTACATCATTGAGGGACCCATAACTAAGATAGTTGCAGAGTAAATAACTTACACTATCGAGCCACAAATACAACTCTAAAACTGTAAGAGGTTTAAAGTTACTAAAAGAGGGTATATTACATGAGGCATCATCAAAAGTTTCCCAGAAAGGAAGTATCTGAAATGAGGTTTGAAAGTATCAATGTAAGTGACAAGAAGATAGAAAGACAAAAGCTATTTTAGTAGGGAAAAGCATGAGAACATGACTTGCAGGGGTATAATTCGGAAACTATCATCAGTTTGGTATTATTAGAATGTATATTAAAAGGAGGAAACTATCATGCATCAAGTCTGGAGAAGAGCAAGAACTTGGACTTGAACTTCATCCCCTAAGCAGTGGATAAATCAGGAGTATGCAGATACATATTTGGATATATGATTCGGTTTTAGAAAAAAACACTGTTCTAGCTATCATAAAAATTGTTTTCAAATTTGCCTGACATCTTACACCAATGTTTCTCCAACATGATCACACATTAAAATCACCTGGAGAAGCGGTACAAAATATAACACCAAATCAAAACAGATTTCTGGGCATGAAACCCAGTCATCGATATTTTGTATTTCTTATATGTGGCCAGGTTTGAGCGTCACTGAGCTAAACCAGTAACAGCAGAATGCGATTTAAAGGAAAAGGTATGCATTGGGACTTAGATATTTCTTTATTAGTAGAACTGGCTCACTGAGGTCTTTACCAAAAGTAAAGACAATGGAAAGGATAGAAACTGACTTGACAAGTCATTGCCTTGCTAACTATGGTATGATCATGTACTCTTTGAGCTGTCGCCAGGCCATGTTTCCCGGTTTTGGCCCCCTCCCCTACCTTGGGGAGGTGAATCTCCTCTTTCTCTCAAATTTACTTTCTGAATAAACTATATTTTCAAATCTAAAAAAAAACAAGAAAGTGACCTGGCAATGCTTTCTTACATACTCAACTACCTACCAATGAATTTTAAAACATCACAATGACTCAACTTAATATGTTAATAAGGGTTAACATTAGGAAAAATTATGATTAGGAACTGAACCCCCAAAAGAAAGATGCTTCCAAGAAGATAGAATCTATAATACTGAGTGATCTGTCACAGAAACAAAGAACCAAGTATCACATGCTGTCACTCATAAAGCAGACCTTGAAAAACTATCATAATACTATAAACACTATAAGAAAGGGATTGGCAGTAGTAGGAAACTGCCAGGGGAGGGCGGGGGTGTGACTGACAGTAGTGGGAAACTGCCGGTGGGGAGGCACACCTCATCAGCAAGAGTACCTGCGTAATGAACATTAGTATACCTAACCCTGAATTGTACCCTACATCTTTAAAATTAAAAATTAAAAAAGAAAATACAGATAACTTGAACACAAATGACAATGAATCTTCTGACCTGGCAATGAGAACATCTGTACTGAGCTAGATACTTTCTGAATCTCAAATTATTTCTTTCTCTTCCTTCTCTTTTCACCTACCTGTGAACTTTCTTCGATTGACTTGAAAGCTCCTGTCTTACAACATTAAAATATTGAAACGGTAGTCAAGGAAGAGATAGAGGTTTACAGCTTATAAAAAGTTTTCAGCAGCAGTAGTAAGTTCTCAGTTGGGAACCCAAATAGTGTCTAAAAGAGTTAAAGAAGTTTAAAGACAAAGAATATAATATTTGAGCAATATCTTAATTTCACTTTAGTCTTCGGGAGAAAACAAGCTTTCTTAACCTATTTTAATATATCATGAAAATTTAAAAATGAGAAAATATCTAGCACAGCACGAGGCACTTAGTAGCACTGAACGTATTTCTCTTCTCTCTTGTTATTCTTAATGTATGTGGGTATTTTTTTTTTATCATGACAAGAAGTAAGAAGTATGTTTTACACAACAACAGAACCCACCCTCTTTTCTCTCTCTCTCTTTTTTTTTTTTTTTTGAGTCGGAGTCTCACTCTGTTGTCGAAACTGGAGTTCAGTGGCATGCTCACGGCCACTGCAGCCTGCAGTGCTCAGGCGATCCTTCCGCCTGAGCCTTCCAAGTATCTGTAACTACAGGCACACACCACTATGCCCGGCTAATTTTTTGATATATTGTAAAGACAGTGTCTCGCCAAGTTGCCCAGACTTGTCTGGAACCCCTGGGTTCAGGCAATTCTCTTGTCTAGGCCTCTCAAAGTGCTGGGATTACAGGCTTGAGCCACCACACCTGCCCACACCCCTTTTTTTTTAAGACAGAATCTTGCTGTGTTATCCAGACTAGAGTGTAATGGCTTGAATGTAGCTTATTGCAGCTTCTAGTTCCTGGTCTCAAGACACCCTCCTGCCTCTGCCTCCAGAGTACCTAGAATTAACTACAGATGCATTCCACTGCACCCAGCTAGTTTTTGTTTATTTGTTTTTTTGTAGTGACTAGGTATTGCAATGTTGGTCAGGCTGATCTCAAATGTGGGCCTAAAGTGATCTTTATACCTTGGCATTCCAAAGTACTGGGATTACAGGTGTCAGTCACTGCTCCTGGCCCAGAAATGCCTCTTATATCTATATATATCACACACAAAAAACCCTCTTACATATAATCATATGCATATATATGTGTCCCTAGATGTAAATATAGTTATATACTTACCCACTTACCCACTACAACAAAACAAATTACCTCAAAAATAACTTAAATAATAATAAATATTTATTAACTCTCACAGTTTCAATGGATCAGGCATTTGAGAACAGCTTAGCTGGATGGTCCTGGCTTCAGATCTCTCACAAGGTTTCAATGAAGATGTAGGAAGGGATTGTTTCATACGAAATCTCAAATACAGTCGGAGAATCTACTTCCAAAGTTATCCATTCACATGCTGATAACTTGGTGCTAGTTCTGGTGGGAAGCTCCATTTGATCTTACATAGCTTTGTCCCCAAACTTAGCATCTTCATGATACAGCAGATGGCTTCACACATAGGGAACCAAGTCAGAGCAGACCATACAAAGGTCTTTATGCCTCAGCAGGCATGTACCGTCACTTCTGCAATGTTCTATTGACAACACAAACCAGACATTACTTAGAAGGGGAGGAAACTATACTGGAATGTGAATACCAGGAGGCAGGGATCATTGGAGAATATTAAGGAGGCTGGCTACTGCTCTCTATCTCTCTCTCTCTCTCTCTCTCTCTCTCTCTCTCTCTCTCTCTCTCTCTGTCTCTCTCTCTCTTTCTCAGGTATATAATCTATATACCTATACACACATATATGCACTATACATACATGCACATACACATCACTGAAATAAAATGTCCTCAAAGTAATGTATACTATTAAATGTGTGACACACCCTGACATTCTCTACTTTATTTCTACTTTGCTCTTAAGCAGTTCTTTGGAAACATTAAATAAATTTCACAACCAACTCATTGGTTGCCACTCTTATCTGAAACATATTAATATCTACGTACATGCTACTAAACACAAAGCTATCAAGTGTTGATATTTTTGATACCACACATGGAGGATGTTCATTCATTTACACAGGTAATCATTGTGGAATCACATTAAAAGAAATGACTTTTTGGTTTAGATTCTGAAGAAAATATGCCGGTTCTCACAACACAAATGGTTGGAAAAAATCCTTTGATTATCTTATTGCTTTCTGTTGTTCCTGAGGTTATCCACCAAAGCAAAGAAGGTGCTGGAAGTGCAGAAAGAGTGGGTCAAGAACATGGCTTGCTTCAAGTTCTGAAGAAAGTGGGACTTGGCATTGTCCATAGCATACTGGATATAAATGCAGGCCCTGTAACCAGAGAACTATGTAATTTATTCTCCAAGCTGGAACAAGGGTAAAAGGGAGAATCATGACTAATTACACTGAGGCAACAAGCATCAGATCAGAACCATACCAGGCAAACTGTAGTTATCCTTTGCATAACTGTTACTTTTGAGAAATATAAGATGAAGACATTAAGTATTACTGCAAATAGTAACCGGTGCCTTTTTCAAATAAGACAGTGTCTCCCAGAATGTAAAACACTTAGGTGTCCTATACGCAGTGAGCAATATGTAAGTTTAGATAACCCTACTTAAGTATTTCCTTTTTAGAAAAAAAATGGGGGCCTAATTACTATTTGCAGATAATACTTAGTGCCTAGAGTCAAGCATAACAGACTCTTGTTTGAATGAGTGGAGAATAATTATTGTCAATTTCTCATAGAGAAGATTTAGAAATCACGATCAGATCTCAGTGTATAATACATTACAGAGTCAACAGTTTTGAGTTCTCATTGTAAAACGAAAGGTTTATTTATTCTCCTCAAACAAATATGCATACATACATATATCCCTTGGGCAAAGACTGAGGATTTCTAGGTTAGGTAAATCCCACTAAATAATGTGTCATGCCTAGCTTACTTTAACATGACTCACTTTATGTGTTTTCTACATGGGGAACATTCTCAACTTATTTTAGGGAATCCAAATGAAGAGTGAGGGGTTGTTTTGACCAATTGTCATGATTACAGAAATAAATTAAATATTCACTCACATATATGAAGCAAGAGAACAACTTCCAAGGTGTAGATAAATTCAAAAGTGAATATAACATTACTTATTGGGAATCAACTTCGTGCTAGGCATTATATTAGGATATTTATCTATTTAAGTCATTTACTTTTAGATCTGATTATCTCAAATGCAGTACAAGACAGTGGAGCTTTAAAGAGAGGAAACAATTTATTTGACTGCAATAGTAAATGAATAATAGTGTGATTGAAACTCTGTTGTCCTGACTATGATACCCGGACTCTATTCACTACTCTAATGCCTCAGTGAAATGCTTTGCTCATCTCCATAAAACACAGTTCCTGGGCTACCGGGCAGCTTTGATCAAGTGTGAGTTTAACACTTTAATCCAAGTGCTCACAGTAGAAGAGTGAGGAAATTGAGAACATTCCCTTCCCTAAAATGTCAGGCTACAATTTCTTTGGAATAAATAAATCTATAAGAGACATTCTTGTAAACCAGGCAAGGTGGCTCATGTCTATAATCCCAGGACTCTGGGAGGCGGAGGCAAGAGGATTGCCTGAGCCCGCAGGTTCAAGGCCAGCCTAGGCAACTTGGCGAGACCTCATCTCTACAATAAATCAAAAAATTAGCTGAACATGGTGGTGCATGCTTGTAGTACCAGCTATTCAGGAGGCTGAGGCAGAAGGATCGCCTGAGCCCAGCAGGTTGAGGCTGTGGTGGGTGGCCGTGAGCATGCCACTGCACTCCAGTCTGGGCTACAGAGTGAGACTCTGACTCAAAAAAAGAAAAAGAGAGATTACTGAAATTAACAATCACTGAGCCTAAAGATAATTTTCCAGTTCAAAATTGAAATAAAAACCGCTGCTCTATGGTATTTACATAGAAGAATGCTCAAAGGACATACTTCCTGTCTTTACTCTCTTTCTGCATCTGTGAAAGGAGGGGAGCAAACATAGGACCCAAAGACAGAAAAGTGTGGGTTAGTATTCTTTATGCCCATTTGTTAGTTCTATAATGGATGCAGTTGCCAAGAGGAAATTTTTTCTTTTATTATTCCCTCCCTTGATGTATTCTAAATACTATACTTGTAAATGTTTTCCAGTTATGATTGTGTTCATTGCTCAGATTCTCCTTCTCTCCACTGGTATTTATAAGTTGGCATAGTGTTTTGGAGAAACATAATAACCTCTGTAAATGCAAGTTGCTCTACTACAAAGTGAAAGGTGTTAATATCGTGGGTACAATAATTCTGGGAGAGAAAAAAGCTTGTAGTTTATAATTTGGAGTCATTCGGCACCTCTGGGTCTATTCCAGAAAAGATTGTTTAAATGAGACAATAAGAAGAAACCAATTTACAACTTGAAATAAGCAGTGCTCATGTTTCCATATTGCTAAAAGGCAAGGTTAGACGAACACTTGTACAGTTATCATAAAATTTTTATCAAGACGCTGCAGTACTCTTAATAATTCATTATTTTACCTTCTTGCAAGAACTCCTCTATATGCTTTTAAAATGTTGTTTTCATTATCCTGTAAGAATTGGTTTTAGAAAGGAATCTTTTTCTAACTATATGGCGCCAAATCTATTATCAAGGAGCCATGATTAGTATAAACTAATTTTAACCCTCTTTTTATACATCATTCAATTGATTATATTAACAAAAGCCTCCTCTTCTCTGCCTATATCAGCTTAATGGCATATTGAGGGAAATACAAAATTGCATATTCAAATCATCCTGAGGGGCTTAAAGAAATTATAATGCATGAGCTGATGTTTCCTGTGAAGATCTAGCATTAACAGACATAGGGCTCTGTGGCTCAGCCTGTAATCCCGCACCTTTGGGAGGCTGAGGTGAGTGGATTGCCTGAGCCCGCGGGTTCGAGACTCGCCTGGGCAGGCGAGACCTCATCTCTACAATAAATCAAAAAATTAGCCAGGTGTGGTAGCGCGCACCTGTAATTCCAGCTACTCGGAAGGCTGAGGCGGAAGGATCGCCGGAGCCCAGCAGGTCGAGGCTGCGGTGGCCGGGAGCGGCCACTGCACTCCAGTCTGGGCGACAGAGTGAGACTCCAACTCAAAACAAACAAACAAAAAAGACATATTTCTTGTTTCACTGAAAAGAGAATTCATTCCAACACATTAATGAATGAAATTTTGTGGATTGCTAAACATATAATCTGTCAAAAACCTAATAATCTACCTTCAAAAGCATTTAGTATAGAGGATGGTAAAAGTTGAATGATATCACATTGAGCATGGTGAGTCAGTCACTTCAACTTCAGCACACAGATGAACAATCAAATGTGAACAAGTTGTTGTTCATTCTTCAACACGGAAAAGCTACTGGTTATTTATTAGATAAAATTTAATTGCACAATACGTCCACCTAGTTGTCTTCCTGACTTCATTTTATCTTTTCAGATGATTCTTTAATGTCTTGTCTAGTGACTGAATTTGTTGGTGCCATACATGAAAATACATTTCACAGTGGGGAGAAATACAAACTCCACAACTTATTAAATTATACAAACTCCACAATTTATTAAATTAAAAAATACAAAGCTGGAAGCTTGAATCTGTGATAAAATGTATTGGCCTGAGCATAACATTCCTAAATTAACCAAATGTGTGATTTTAAAATGTGTTGAAGGATTCTAGCATCTATGCTATGGTTTGATAATTTCCAAATTATGGATTTTAAAACTTAATTAACCCAGGGAATAACAAGAACACAAAAAAATGCACAGCATAAACATGGTCTGCAGCTTTCTACTTTGGTGATTCCAAATTAACTAATACATGTTTATGAAAAATAAACATTTTTATTCAAACACCATATTTAGCAATTTTTAAAAATTTTATTTTATTATAGAGATGTAGGGTACAAGTGAGGATTAACTATATAAATAGACTGCATACAAGTGAAGTTTGAGCTTCTAACTTTCCCTCATTCCTCCTGATAGTGGACCAGGTACCCTTTGTATTGTCTTATGCTTTATCAAAATTTAAGTGTTATTTGTAATAGGAATAAAATGTTTTTTTAAAAAAAAATTCATTGCAAAACCATCGAACCAAGTGTTTTCTACTTTCATATAAAAACTTGAACTCATCAATAGAGAGAAGGTTTGCAAAATATAGGCCCAATTCCTGACCTCTTAACTTTAACTGCACAGCTTGCTACACATAATTTGATCATTTAATGAGCTAAACCCACATAGAATCTACAGCAAATCAAATAATATTTACTCAAAGGGTTTAACAAATAGATGGGAAGTCACTTGACAAATGTCCAAAGAGAAATTGTTTGTTTAAAATAAATGGAATTTGGGCCTCAAGAGAAAGGCCCATTTTTGTTCCCTCCCTTCCTGTCCTATTAACCACTCACACCCATAGCTGATCTGGGAGGGGCACTGAGAGGAAGGCATGGATGACAGGGACCTTTCTATAGCAGCATTGAAGAGTTAAGTTCTATTTGAAAAAACTTATTTTCAAGCCCTTGTTCTTATCCCGAGTCTGACCCTGGTCATAGAATCAAAGGATCATAAGTCAAAACATAAGCTAAGAGAATCGTGGGGGTGGGAGGAGAGAGGAAAGAGAGAGAGAGAGAGAGATTTGGTTTATCATTTAAAAGTTGGGCCTCTTTAGATCACTTGTATTAAAATACAGCTTTGTCACTGGGCCTCAGTTTACTCATCTGTAATATGAGGTTAATATATGAGCCTAACTCATTAGTTGTTGTGAATATAAGATAAGATTAAAAACATTTAAGCCCATAATAATGGTTAGCATGCAGTAAATGCCAAATAAATGCTATCTCTTAGAGAGCCTTCTAATTTGCTGATAGCCAGAGGTTTTATGTAGCAGTCCATTCATTCATTCACCCCTTCATTCATTATCTAGCTTCTGCTATAGGCCAAGTAGTGTGTCATATATACACTGGGGGCATAGCTGTGAACAAGACAGATCTAGTTTTAATACTCTTGAGTCTTATAATGTAGCAACAAATTATAGCTGATAAGTATCTGGAACACAATATATAATTAAGCATCCAGAAGAAAGTGACAATGAGAGCCTACAAGAGAAGAGTTTGACCTGATCTGCAAGTACAGGCAAGAATTCTCTTGGGAAGTAAATTTTAAGCAAAGACCTGAAGGATAAGTCAGTGATTTACATGGAGAGAAGATTGTTCAACACGGGGAAATTTGTATGAAACGTCTGCAATGGGAGGAAGCATGGCATATTGACAGAGTGTACTGAGGTAAAGCTGGAGACCTGTCAGGTGAGGCCACACCAGCTGTATCAGAGATTTATGGGTTTTGATCTTAAAAGCCATGGGCAGCTATGAAAATTTTAATCATGAAAATGACCAGATTTTCATAACCAATAGACTTCAGTGGTTGCAGCATGGAAAATAGATTGGAGAGGCCAAGAGGTTAAGCCAGGAGACCCTTTGGGAATCTAACATAGTCAAGCCGGTGATAGAAGAAAATAGTGGCTTACAGAAGTATGTGAAGGTAGTAGAAATGGAGTAAAGTAGATTGAAGAGAGATGGTAGAAGCACTCCACTAAAAATGTCATATTAAGTACAACTAGGCAAAGTGCTAGGTGATCAATCTGTTTAGAACAAAATCCAAGTCAGTCACTTGGAGGACAACTGGAAGTTTCTGGAATCCCCTAAAGAACTGGTGAGAACTGGGAAGATATTTCAAATAATTGTCAAGTAGCTGAAACACAGTAAAACACTAACACAAGCATTAGCTCCACTCAAGGGATTTTAAAGAAAAACTAATACCTGGTGAGCAGGGGGTGATCGGTAAATCCCACTGATGCCCAGATGTACATGTTTATGGCTTAGTGGAGCGAAAATGCAGAGCAGAGTCTGAGAGACTCCGATGTGCATCCAGACTGCCTGGGTTCAGATTCTAACCCTGTCACTTCATTTGGGCCAATTACTTAACCTCTCTGTGCCCTGTCTCCCTGTCTGTAAAATCAGGATGATGATAGTAGTATATGCCTCAGGGTTGTTGAAAGGATCAAATGAGTAGAGTATTGCCTTGCACTTGCCAAAAGATCAGTAAATGTTAGCTCTTGTTAATATTTGACCCCATCAGCTGATGAGTCTGAAACTGCTCTGCCTGAATCAGAATGTGCTTAGGAATGTTCAATGAGGCTGATTTTCAAGCTGGATGGTATTAAGACAGATGAGAGGAAGACTAGGGACAAAGAACCAGATTCAAGAATGAGACCAACTGTTAAGACTATCAGAGTACTATGCTTTCTGTTTTCAGGCATTGTCTCTTTTGGGGAGATGGAGAACAAGGGATAAGGCATCAATCTGTAAGGTAAGTCAGTGGTTTGGAGACTGACAGAGGCAATGGGGAGACAGAGTAAGAAGGGACATAGTAAAATGGTTGCCTGTATTGTTTTGCATGAGAAAAAAATCGTCTCTTATAAAAATAGATTTTATTTCTTCATGTTTCAAGTTCCAAAGCACTTCCAATTACCTTGTATTTTTTCAGATCATAAAGCTCAAAATCTTAAGCTCAATTTTAAAAATACATTCTAATCCATTGCAAAATTTTTTGCAAAAGGTATTGCATGTCAAGGGGCAAATTAGCAAAGGAAGAAGGATTTCAAAATAACTTACACATTTTTTATTTAAAAAGGGGGGAAACACACTGATTTTATATTTTCAGTTTAGAAACTACAAAACAAATTTCCTCTCCATTTGTCATAAGAGCAGGGCATTTTCCTGCTTTAAAACACTCAGAAATTTAGCATTTGGTGTGTGGTTAGCATTGTAGTGCTAAATAATGATTATTATTGTTTGGAAATGTTAATTAAAATGACAACATTTTCTACAAATCTCAGCGAGAGACTTTTATGTCTGCCTTGTAGCTGCAGTTTGTCTTCTGCTTAGGATTCAGAGATAATATCTGGGTGACATTAGGCTGGATCCATCAACACTCTTGTCAAAATAGATGGCTTTGGGTGCTGGTAATGGGCCTCTGAGTCATTCACTTCTGGGTCACCAGTTCAGATGTGGCTCAGGCTGACTGAATGAGACTCATTATTCTCCCACTGCCATGAAGAGCCTGCAATTTCTGGCCAATATCTAGGACAAAGAAATCCTAATTACAGTGTTGTATTGTATTAATTAGTTCTGTTTTAAAATAATAACAACTCTTTTTAATTGAGGCAAAGGAAATAATATCTATCTATTTTTTAAGTATGAAATCAAATTTACTGATGTTTACTTTCCAGGATAGCATAAGGCAAGACATGTGAGAGAAGAAGTATTGACCTTATTCTTAGTAAGTTTCTTGATCTCCTCTACTGCTACCAAGTATACACTTGGTAGAAAAAGGACATAGACTGTAATGAGTCCAAGTAATATTGGTTAAGAATTGCTATTCCCCACCTGACCTGGCAAACTGTGTTGGATTCAGCTCACGGCAGAAAAAAATTAAGTTGTGTCTTGTATGATTACTACAAGTCTTCAATACTAGTCTCACTTTATTCATCTATACAATGAAAATAATAATAATGGCACCATCTTCTAGGCATATTATGAGTATTAAATGATATCTATAAAACCATAGCATATTTCCTGGCTCAATAAATGAATGATAATAATGAAAATGATGACAATGATGATAACCACAGCTGAATGTATTTGACCTATTAGATTGATTCGCTCACAGATAATAGGTCATAGGTCAGAAGAGCTATGTGGTTGAAACAGACAGAACATTGGGCACTAAACAATCAATTACAGATACTCAAAAAAAATGTGAAAACCTACCTCACAACTAGACCTATATAGTCATTCCATAACTAGTGAATAATCTCTCTTAGAAAACACATGTGATGTCTATTATATATGCAAACACAGCATTCTAAGTGTGACACATTCTTTGGAGTTCTGAGGTCAGTGCATTATTACTGAAGGAGCACTAAGTAATCAAGCAAAGAGACAGTCATTAATTTCAACTCTACCACTTGTTTTAACCATGATTGTGTTTGAAATACAATCTAGTGAGTTACCATAAAGGAAATAAGATAAAGTCAGTAATGATGAAACTATATTTTGGCTTTAACACTCAGGGACAAAAATACAAGGAGTAAAATTTCTTCCAGTTGACTTCTAGAGTTGACTTCTGTAGAGTCTTGGGTGGGGCTCTCCCAAAAGCTGAATCTGCATCAAGAATTTGGTTGCAAAAGATTTATAAAGAAAATGTACCTGGAAGAAAGCATATAGGAGAAGGGAACACAGGAGACATAAAGGGAAAGAAGCTAAGCCAGGGTTCAATTGCAGAAATCTCAGACTTAGCCTGTTTGTTCAGGGAGCTGCAGAGGAGCCTTGTCCAAGAGAACTTTGTATAATGATGAAAATGCTGCATATTTGCACAGTTCAGTATGCTAACCACTAGTCACACATGGCTAATGGCCACTTGAAATGTGACTCATGCAACTGAAGAAGGTTATTATTTTTTTTTATTTAACTTACATTGATTTAAATTTCAATAGCCACAAGTTCTGGGCTGATCAGCTCTAAAGCATATATTCTACCTCAGAATTTATTCCACTTCAAGTACAAAAACTGGACTTTAATATTTCCTTATGAGTCAGTCATTGGCTATTGTCCCATTCAACAACAATAAAAATCACATCCGGCATTTCCTTTGGCAGGTGGTTTAAGGGTCCAAAGGAAATCTTCAGATTAAAGCAATTAGTAGGTCAGGAAAGGTGGCCCACACCGGTAAATCCAGCTCTTTGAGAGGCTGAGGTAGGAGGCTCACCGAAGCCCAGGAGTTAGAGACCAATCTGGGTATTATAGAGACCCCATCTCTTAAAAAATAGAATTTGCTGGGCATAATGACACATGCCTGTCATGCTAGCTATTCGGGAGGCTGAGGCAGAAAGATGACTTGAGCTCAGGAGTTTAAGCTTACAGTGAGCTATGATTGTGCCACTGCACTCCAGCCTGGGTGACAGAATGAGACTCTGCCTCCAAGAGAAAAAAAAAAATCAGCTGTAAAACATGCAGAAACTGAAACATGGCTACACAAGATTGAGAAACTGGATTCAAAGTGGTCTGGTTGAGGCACCAGCAGAGTCTGCTATACCTAGTAATCACTAAAAGTATTTATTTCAGTCAGTTCTTCCACCTTAGAGATTTGATTGCTAAATTCATAGTTCTCCCAAGTGGTTTAACCTTGGGCCAACGTTTCTTTGGCAGGTCTCTTGTTTCTACTAACATAGGTTCTTCTCTTGCCAGTTGACATTGTTCTCACTAAGGCAGAGTGGAGGGAAAATTTCCCCCACCAGGACAGCAAGTTATGGACCTCTTCTTGGTGGGAGTGTAGATTAGTACAATCTCTGTGGAAAATAGTGTGATGATTCATAAAAGATCTAAATATCAACCTTCTCTACAACCCAGCAATCCCCCTTCTTGGAATATACCTGAAGGAACTCAAATCATTTCACAGAAAAGGATACCTGCACATGCATGTTTATCACAGCAATATTCACAATAGCAAAAACACGGAACCAACCATGCTGCCCATTAAAAGTAGATTGCATTTAAAAAACATGGTACATATACACAATGGAGTATTATGCAGCCATAAAGAAGAAGAAAATTAAGGACTTCACAACAACTTGTTTGGATTTAGAGGCTATAATGCTCAGTGATCTATCACAGAAACAAAGAACTGAGTACCACACGTTCTCACTCATAAGTAGACCTTGAACATTAATCATAATCCCATAAGAAAGTGATTGGCAGTAGAGGAACACTGCTGGGGGGGGAGGGGGGAGGGACACAATATCAATAAGTGTACATGATTTCAACCAGGTGAAGTGGGGTCCAAAGGGACGCTCAAACTTTACCTGCACAATGACCACTTATCTACCTAATCCTGACTTGTATCCTGCATCTTTAAAATAAAAACAAAATAAAAAATATATATTTTTAAATTGCTCATAGTATTTCAATTTCTTAATAAATGCCACTGTTCAATTGCTTGTATTTTATTTTCTCCACAGTCTCTCCCTCAACATACACACACACACACACACACACACAAACACTGATGTGTCTTCACTAAGAACACTAAGTAGGTTACCCTGGAATCAAGCCCATCGATGTATAAGTGACAACATTAAATGTTTTGCCCAGATATAGTTTATTCACTTAACAATTGACTCATAGCGCAGGAAAATGCCAAAGAACATCACTACTCTCCTAGTTAAAGTCACTCTCCTGCCTAACTAGGACTTACTTGGAGAATCCATGGGACCTTACATAATATTGACCAGATAATTTAAATTCCAGGAATCTGGGATATAATTAGTAGGTCCAAATTTGAAACTGGAATTCTTGAGGTGAGTGTGTAGCTTAGAAACTTCACTGGAAACCACATTATAAAATGTTTCTTGGAGCAAAAATCTGATTACATTGATCATTAAATTCAAAACATATACTAAACTGTGAATTTTTCCAAGAATTTTAGGAAAGAAAATGATTTCTTTTGCATTTTCAGCAAAATTTATGACCATATTGTTTATGATGGATACATGCAAGATGAAAAAAAGGATTTCTTTTGTATTTTTAGCAAAATTTACGACCATATTGTTTATGATGGATACAAGCAAGAATTGTGCTGTTAAAAAGAAAAAAAAACGGCTAAACATTTAGAATCTAAATTTTCAAACTAATTGGAAGGTGGCTCATTTTTTTTTTCCAGTAATTATCATTTTGTTGTTAATGTAACTATTGATAACTTATGACCTATGTGACTCCTACCAGGCCTACAGATGATAGATAAACACATTGATTTAAAAATATATATATTCTAGGTGCCTGTGCCTAAATTTTTCTATTGACTGATAGTCTTCACATCTTGTCTGAAATAATAGCATTAATGAAGAAGAAATGAAAGGAAGAAATTAAGTTCAAGTTGGAAAAAGTCCAAAATCTTTAAGAGTTTCATATTGTTCTCAACCCCCAGCCTCACTAAACTCTCTAACAAAGACTCTTAAAAGAATGGTTTTTAATTGTCCTTTAGTTTCCTCCTCTGGAAAAGTAAGAATGTTTATGTGATCTTTTCTTCTGATAATTTTCCATATTGTTTTGTGATTTAGTGAAAGTTACACTGGACTGGAAGTCAGAAGATCTTAATTACAGCTCCAATTCCATTTTATACTAGGTATATACCTTAAGTAAAATCTCAGATATTTTATCTCTCAATATGTTACTCTTTCCACTTTATTACTCTGCATATGCCAAAAAGGGGTGAGGTCCTGGGAAATAAGTATACATAGCACTTCCATCTTCTATTAACTTATGACTGGGGAGATCTGGTTTCCACTTTTTAGCATTTTTTTTATACTAACTAGATAAATTATTTTCTCTTTGTTCCAAGATAAAAATCTTAATGCAAGACAAGGTATTTATCAGTTCTTGTAATTGTAAGGTCTAGATATAATTCTGATTTTAGACGTAGCTGGATGAGGGCACTCAAAAAATGTCCCCAAGACCTGGAGTCTTACCCTTCCTGAGCTCTACCTTCCATTGTTTTGGAATTTATTTCTATGCTTTCCATGGGGGTGCCAAGTACTCACCCATAAATACATGATTAGTAGAAAAGACAGATTCCCATTTTGACAGAGTTCACGCCAATCCTAAGAATGCCTCACCATAGATCACATGACTGGGGCTGAACTAATCACTGTACTCAACATCAGAACACAATATAAGAATGCAGTCCTGTGATTGGCTGGTCCTAATTACAAACTCCATTGCTAAAAGAAATAGGACTAAGATAGACAAGCAAAGAAAAAAGCCAAATACTAGGGAATGTTTATGGTATTAAGCAAGTTTCCTCATCTAACAAATGAGTAGAAAATATATCCCTCCCTCCCAAGGACATTATGAGAATGAACAAAATAATATTTATAAAGAACCTGATTTTCCACATAGAACATTGAAAAAACACATTTTTTAGTTTTTCATACATAAAAAACAATCCTAGGTCTTTGAGAGAGATTCTTAAAATACCCATGACTTCCCTTTTTTCCAAGAGCTCTCCCAGCAAAATAAAAAAGTAATAATAATTGTATGTATATACAAGAAATAACAATACAATAAATATTATCTGCATACTTAGACATGCAAAGCCGTCTCTCCTGGTTCACATTGGTTTTCTATTGTTGCTTTATAAATTACCACAGATATACTGGGGGTTTTTTTGGTTGTTTTTGTTTTTTGTTTTTTTTTAGTTGGAGTCTCACTCTGTTGCCCAGACTGGAGTGCAGTG
>NW_007058855.1:81678-89563 GCF_000164805.1 Carlito syrichta
AGATGAGGTCTCGCTGCCCAGGCGGGTCTCGAACCCGCAGGCTCAGGCAATCCACTCACCTCAGTCTCCCAAAGGCATGGGATTACAGGCTGAGCCACCAAACCCGGCTCGATTTACTGGTTTTAAACAGCACACATTTATTAGCTCACAGTTTCTATGGTTCAAGAGTCCAGATATGGCTTAGCTGGTTCCTCTACTTAGGGATTCACAAGACTGTAATCAAAGACTCATCCAGTAATTGTTCTCATCTGGTGCTCCATTAGGAAAGAATCCACTTCCAAGCTCGTTTATGTGGTAGGCAGAATTTATTTTATGTGGCTATATGCCCAAGAGCCCTAGCTTTTTATTGGTTGTTGATTGAGGGTAACTTTCAGGTCCTAGAAGTTCCTCTTCATAGACAGTTCACAGTATGACTCTTTGCTTCTTCAAGAACAGTAGGAGAATCTCTTTCTCTCTACCTCTCTCAGTCTGCTAGCACTTACCTAACCAAACTAACATGGGAATGACATCCCAACACTTCGTCATATTTGATTATTTAGAAGCAAGCCACAGGTTTTGGCCACACATTACATGAGCATAACTCAGTAAAGGTTTTCTTAGAATGTATATATCATATCCTCCATTACAATACTAGATAACTTTTAAAAGAATATAAAATATATTAATTGTTAAGAGCCTTACAAAAATAATTTAAATAAGATATATTGGAATTTATTATTCATATTCCAAAGGAAGAAATAAATTTAAAAAAATAAAAGAAGGAAACTGGAGGTTAAGTAAGGTGGTTAAATTCATTGCAATTATTTCAGGAGATTATTAGCAAAGTCGGAAATTTGTAATTTTTAATTTCCAGTTTTTCTGCCTTGTTATGTTATACCTCAGTGATTCCCAAATGTCAGTCACTTGAGTGCCTTCTTCACAAATTTTGCCTATGAGGGAGAACCCTCCCCCCAAAAAACACAGAATTATCTTTTTCTGTAGGGCAGTCCCCTTGTAGTACAGGCTTCCCCCACTAAGTGTTCTAGAAACCCATCTGCATCAGTGTACTAGCTAGCATTGTTATAAGAGGCTGTATGAGGCCTCAGTGAATTATTTTATAGCAAACATGTAACTGATTCTTCCACCATGGCAAGACACTTGCCCCACACTGTGCCCAGTGTTCAACAGTTTTTGCCCCACCCTCTCTATTCACCAGATCCCACCCTGAGCAACTTTTTTTCTGTTTCTTGGGTGAAAAAAGTTCTCAAAGGAAAACATTTTGCCAATGTGGAAGAGGTGAAACAAAAGACAGCAGAAACACTAAAAGGCATCAAAATTGATGAGTTCAAAAACTGTTTGAGCAATGGAAAAAGCATCTTGGTAGGTGTATTGCATCAAATGGAGAGTACTTTGAAGGTGACAGAAATTTAAACATGTAAGAATAAACATATAATTTTTTAATAAATAAATTTCTGGGCTTTTGGGGACCCCCCTTGCATATGCAGGCTGATCTAATATCACACAGATAAGAAATAATTTTTTGTTTAAGAAATAATATTTCATTATTTAAATATATTTATTTGAATAACAATGTTTATATTGGTATGGAAAATGGAAGACTAGTATCAGTTGCCATAAATAGAGGAAAGCAAAAAATAAATATACATCTATTACGTTTACTACTGTTTATTTGTGTTGTACCTATATTCCTGTTGCATGTCACTAGTATATATCACACAAGGAAAAAAAACACAGATATGTTGAAAAACACCTCAAAAGATATCTTCACTCTCATTCTCAATTATAGCTGAAAAAATAACAGGGTGTATGGCACTGTTTCTGCTTTTCAAGGAAGATACATACATTATGACGTGGCAAGGAGCCCAGCACAAGCACTGGGCACTCCTCCTGACTGCTCTAAAAACAACAGCAATCTCTGATTAAGCCCTGTTGTGACTCTTGGTAAGGGACCATCAATAGAGGAGAACACGATTAGCAAACACAATTAGCTCCGACACATTTAAGCATGTCCCCTTACTGTCTCCAAAGCTTTACACAGCTTTGTGTTTATTTTGCCTATAAAGAAATGCTTACATTTTGTTGCCTCCTTCTCCCTTTCTGCCAAATCAATAACCTTTTTATGATTCCTTCAAGGTGCCAGCACTCAAAATTTTGGAAAATGTCAGAGAAAAGTCTCATTCTTGTTCTGTCTCTTCTCGCCCCTTTCCCACAAATGATCTGTCCCAATCTTCCACCTCTCTAGGGATGACTCTATTTCTGTTCCAATTCTCCTTTAAAAAAAAACTTCCATAACACTCTTTCATGTCTTATTTTTAGTGCTGTTTTTTAATGCAGAGTCCCACAACTGTATTTATTACTGAAATTTTATTCCATCAGCCACACCACAGACTCCTAGGAATATGCTTCCCTAAATCAGATCTTAAGTTCACATTTTGTCACAATAAATGGGACAGATGTGCTAATTCTATTCTCTTATCTTCACTGACAGGAAGTGGTTTCATAAAAAATAAATATATATGCACAAATAGGAACAGAACAAATATGCTGCTTGTGTATAATAATTATGTTTGAATAATTAACCAACCCTAGCTAGTTGCTGCATAATTCTCTTTACCACTGAAAAAGCCAGGAAATAAACAGTTGCCTGGATTTTAAGAAAAAGCAGAAATTCCACCATATGAGCACTTCATATAAGATCAAGATGGGTAATTTTAAAAGCTCTTCTATATCCATGTATTTGATCCTTGGAATTACCTGTTATTTCTCAACCCATGACACCTGAAATAAATCAAATCATCCATGGAAATCAGCTGAGATAACATCCTCTGGATGATTGTTTGCAACCACTATGCATATTTTTTTCTTTCTTTCTTTCTTTTTTTTTTTTTTTTTGCCTAGCAGTTCTATTGCCTTTTGCTTGCAACATCTTGGATTGCAGATTTCCAAGTCCCAAACATCTTCCAAGTCTGCTACTATCGCACCTATTTGTTTTGATGACCCATGTAAAATTTCTTTCCTGGCTTTCTTCCCCACCCTAATGGCAACTCTGCATACTCCTTTAATTTTTAATTTGGATGCCTCCAGACTCTGGCAAGAATCACAATCAGCATTAACTTTAACTCTACAGAACTGGCATACTAGATGAATGACCATGATTATACTCTGGAAGGATCAGAGGTTGTTCCTAGAAAGGTCTATGCTTATTATCATGTTTTTGGAGGAGGTGCAGTTACTCTGGATGGCCAGATCAACAGGAGTTGATGGCTATAGTGTGCAAAAGTCATGTGCTAACTAATAAATGAATAAAGTTAGTAGATAAAAGTAATAAAAAAAGGTTACCGAATGTTAAGTTGTAATTGCATGAACTTCTAAGAAATGGCAAGCGTTGATGGGAGTAGGAAAATGAGTATCCTGGAAATAGCAGTGTGAAGAACCTACAGGTCCTGGGATATGTAGAGTATATAACAAAAGTTAGTCCTGTAATACTATAAGAAAGGCATTGGCAGTAATGGGAAACTGCCAGGGGAGGCGGGGGCAGGATTGGCAGTAGTGGGAAACTGCCAGGGGAGGGGGGGCACACCTCATCAACAAGGGTACATGCAAATGAACATTTGTATACCTAACCCTGAATTGCGGCCCATACCTTTAAAAAATTAAAAATAAAATAAAATACTTTGAATTATAAGCTAAAAATAAAGTCCTATGGGCTACTGATTATGATGTAACACATAAAACAAACAGAACTTTCTTGGCCCAGTGAGTGAGTATATTTTAAAGCATGTAGATGCTGATATATTTATAAGCTTTGTCATTTATACATCTTCATTTTAATAAAGTAGAACTTAAAAATGTAAAACAAAATTAGTTTCCATCATGGGAATTGCAGGAAACATTCATATATCTGTTAGGGTCATTCTGAGAGGAGGTTAGGAATGCAGAAAAGGTTGATGAATTTAGGTAAGTCTGTTAGAAATGCTTTAAGAATACTAAAGTGTTGAATAAGAGTATAGTAATTGAGGGTTATGGTGTGGTAACCAGGGGGATGATTAAAACTGAATTGTATGAGGCATGATAAAAGTGGTTCTGGCAATCACTAGGAGCCTTGCCATAGAGTGTGATCCATGGACCACCAGCATTCACATCACCTGAGAAGTGATGGAAATGTACATCTCCACCTCAAAACTACCTAGCTGGTGAATAAACATCTCTGAAAAATATAGTTTGATGAGAGGGAGAAGGAAGGTGGAAATGCACAAAAAGTGTGGAAAGAGATCAGAAGAAAAAATTTTAAACCCTCTAATGACAGGTAGCATGTCTAGAGGTTAAAGAACTCAGGCAGTGAGTTCTTGATATGCATGTGTACAAATCCTAACTCTACTGTCCTAACTGAATGACCTCATACCGGTGTCTCAAGTTTTCCTACAAGTAAAATGAGACGGCGCTTCATACTTACCTAGGAGGTTTGTTGTAAGGATGAAATAACATGACACCAGTAAAATATTTAATAAATATTATCAGATAATATCTTAGACTTTTGTTTTTCCTTCATCATCCTGCCAAAGATACTCAGGTCACAAAGGCCAGAAAGAGTCAGCCTAATTCACCTTAATATCCAGATAGGAACTGGATTCATATTCTAAGAAAAATATCCCTGAATTTTGTTACTCCATCCTTTTTCCAAATGAGCACTCATGGGAGCCTAGGAGCCAAGGTGGAACTTAAGAAAAGTAAAGACATGAATTATATCCATTTCAAGACTACAGATTGAGCATATTCATTTGCTGTTATCCTAAAATCTCACTGAAAGCACCAAAAGACATGAGAAATGTAATGGTTCTTGAGAATGTTAGAGATTGTCAAATCAAAAACAGAAAAATTAGGAAGCAGGGAAATTAGATTAATTTAAAAAAGCAGACTAAAGTAAAAGTACAAGATGAAATAAATACAAGCAGAAGACACAAGAAAAATGAACACTGAAGAAACTTCAAGCCTAGGGACAACAGATACAAGCCCCAGAGAAGGCAACTGTTCTCCCAAATGCAACGTATACATTTGAAGTAATCCCAATTAATAATTCTAATACATTTTTTATGGAAACTGGTGACTTCATTTTATAGAACATATAGAAGGCTACCTGCACAATTAACTGTCTGAAAAGTCTGTAGTGTTGCAAACAGATTCTACCCTCAGGAGCATGACTTATGACAACCTGGATATGTCTTCTAGGGTGGCTCTAAACCAAGTGGGATTGACGAAGACAAAGTGGGAAGAGAACATTAGATAGACTTTCAGTTTTTGAGAGGAAAGCAAACACCATGACATCAAAATTTCATAAATGATAATAATAAGTAGGAAAGAAATATTCTTACATGGTAGCTTTGCCTAGATTTACATACACTAAAGTGCTCGATCCCTGTCCTCAACAACAAAGTAAAGATTATGAATTTATTATTTCAGAAATCTTCCATACAACTTCTCTACTTTATATCCTGAAGGGAGCTCTTGTCTGCATGCCTTGATAAGTTACCAAAAACCCAAAGTCAGCCTTCTAATTGATGGACAAAACCTAATTAAAAACACCTTTGGCAAAAACTCTGTTCAACTAATCCAACTTGACCTTTGCTCTTAAATATAAGTAATCAAGCATTCCCAGACATTCGAATAAAACTTAAGACATGAAAAAAATGATTCAAGGACCGACCACACATAAAACATAACAAAAAATGAATAGGTGGCAGATACTCTCTCTGTCTGTTGTGCCCTTCACAAAGTATCTTTCCTTTAATAAATCTTCCTTTCTAAATTCAGAAAAAAAGAGAATAACATTGTTTAATTACATGCTACGCACAGAAAGTGTGAAGTGTTTATTTTATTCACCACCCAAACATGTACTGCAATAAAAAAAGAACATGAGAGAACAAAATAAAGTTATTGAGAATTAAACATTTGCTGCTGCCCATAGCACAGCCTATGGAAAAACTTGATTCCAGTTCTCCCCACCTTATTGTATAAATTTAAAACAATTCCAGCTAAAATTCCAAGTAAATCTGTTATAGCACTTGATATAAAAAGTTATTTTCCATACTAAATATCACATGGAAAAATAATTTCATAAAAATCACCAAGAAAATACTTATAATAAATGAAAGACCAATATATGGCAGTTGAATAAAAGGAACAAACCATATTAAATAGGTTTTCAAAATAATTTTTTTTTTTTTGAGTTGGAGTCTCACTCTGTCACCCAGACTGGAGTGCAGTGGCCACTCCCGGCCACCGCAACCTCGGCCTGCTGGGCTCCGGCGATCCTTCCACCTCAGCCTTCTGAGTAGCCGGAATTACAGGCGTGCGCTACCACGCCCGGCTGATCTTTTGATTTATTGTAGAGATGAGGTCTCGCTGCCCAGGCGGGTCTCGAACCCGCAGGCTCAGGCAATCCATTCACCTCAGCCTCCCAAAGGCGCGGGATTACAGGCTGAGCCACCGAGCCCGGCTTCAAAATAATTTGAGAAATAAATAAAATAAAGAATTTTTCTTTCCAACACCAGGTCTGACAAAGGCTTAACATCTTGGATCTACAAGGAACTCAAATGTGGTGAAAAGAAAAAAAACAAACAACCCCATCATAAAATGGGCAAAAGATATGAACAGACACTTCACAAAAGAAGACATCCGAGCAGCCAACAGACACATGAAGAAAGGTTCAACCTCACTAATCATAAGGGAGATGCAAATCAAAACCACACTGAGATACCACCTAACTCCAGTCAGAATGACAATTATCAACAACTCAAAAAATAACAGCTGCTGGAGAAGGTGTGGCGAAAAGGGAACACTTCTACACTATTGGTGGGAGTGTAAACTAGTGCAACCTCTGTGGAAAGCAGTGTGGCGATTCCTAAAAGCCCTAAATATCAACCTCTCATATGATCCCACAATGCCCCTACTGGGAGTATATCCTGAAGAACTCAAATCACTCTATAAAAAAGATACCTGCACACGTATGTTTATCGCAGCATTGTTCACAATAGCAAGAACCTGGAAGCAACCATGCAGCCCATCAAAAGAGGACTGGATTTAAAAATGTGGTACATATACACGATGGAATACTATGCAGCCATAAAAAGGAACAAAATCATGAATTTCGCAGCAACCTGGATGGAGCTAGAGTCTATAATACTGAGTGACCTCTCACAGAAACAAAGATCCGAGTATCACATGTTCTCACTCATATAATGGACCTTTAACATCCAATGTAATAGTATAAGAAAATGACTGACAGTAGTGGGAAACTATGGGGGGGAGGGAGGTGGGATTAACGGGCAAATATCTATCTGGGGATGGGGAAGCATCTCTAATCAATAGGGTGCCTGAATGAAACGTATTTTTATAACTAATTCTTAACTGTACCCCACAACATCATAATAAAAAAATTGATTATTAAAAAAAAAATTAGGACCAGTTAATTGGACAACCATCACAATGGAAGGCTATTCAGTAGGGTACCCATTATGGGAGAGAACCAGTCAATGGGAAACCCATAACAGAGGAGGGCTAGTCACTGGGCAAACATTATATAGAAGCCCCAGGTACTGGGGCAGCAATTATAGAGGAAAACTAGTCTTTGAGTCAACCACCACAGAGGATATCCATCACTGGGATATTTTTGTAGAGTAGGGCATTAATTAAGACACCCAATTCTGAGGAGGCCTGGTCACTGGGGCACCCATTATGTTGGAGGCCCTGTCACTGGGGCATAACACAGAAGAGAGATGGTCACTGGGACATCCGTGGCAGAGGAGTGGTACTCAATGGAAAATTTATTACAGAGGAGAAACAACCATCGCAGAAGAAGGTCATCAGAGGATGGCCAGTCATTTAGCAG
>NW_007058856.1:0-683 GCF_000164805.1 Carlito syrichta
TCGCCTGCAGGGTTTCTGCAGATAAATCTGCTGCTATTCTGATTGGTCTTTCATGGCAGGTGATCTGTCCTTTTTCTCTTGCTGCCTTTAGGATTTTTTCTTTTGTGCCTACTTTATTTAGGCAAATTATTATGTGTCTAGGAGTTGGTCTTCTCATTTGTTTTCTTGTGGGGGTTCTCTGAATCTCTTGTGTTTGAATTTTTGTATCACTGATTAGATAAGGGAAGTTTTCTTGAATGATCTCATGGAAAGTTTGTTCCAATGTGGTCTCTGTTTCTCTTTCTGCCTCAGGGAGTCCGATTATTCTTAGGTTAGGCCTCTTGAGGTAATCACTCATCTCTTGAAGGTTTTGTTCTGTCTTTTTGAGCTTATTTTCTGTGTTTTTAAGAGTTTGGGTTATTTCTATATTTTGGTCCTCAAGCTCTGAGATTCTTTCTTCTGCTTGGATAATTCTACTTTCCATGCTTATCAATTTGTTATTCATTTCATTCACAGTAATCTTTATTACTGTTATCTCAGATATCAGCTCCTTCCTAGGTTCTTCTTGTGTCTCCTCAATTCTTTTTAATCTCACCATTATTGTTTTGATATCTACATTTGCAGTTTGAGACCCTTCATTCTGGGGACATTCGTTGTTTGCATTCCAAAGTCTGATTTCTCAGTGTCTGCTCTCCCAGCGTCTG
>NW_007058857.1:0-805 GCF_000164805.1 Carlito syrichta
GATTCACCTCCCCAGGTGGGGGAGGTGGCCAAAGCCAGGAAGTGTGGCAACAGCCATAGCTCCAAGAACACATGGCCACACCAGGGTCTAGCAAGGCAATGGCTGTTTCCTCTTATTTTAAGCCCTATGGTACAGTTCCCTCTATCTTTTATAAGATGATCTACATTCTAGCGATCATTTCCTAATAGAATTTGAGATGGCTGACAATGCAAGTATGTCCTTTGAAACCTAAAACCAGGGTACGGGGGGAGAATCAAGTCCAGTTACAGGGCCAAGGCACCACACATGGCTGCACCTCTCTTAGGGGCACGAGTGGCTTACATCATAGCACAGCCCGTGTGACTGTGTCTTACCAGCACTTCCAAACACACTCTAAACTACAAGTCTGAGGACAGTGACTCTGTTGTTTATATTTGTGTCTACTGCAGAATATAGCATAGGACAATATACATTAAATTGAACAAATTATGCCCATTGCATCGTTATTTGGGAACAAACGTGTATATTATTAAATGTTTGAGAAAGTAGCTGAGCATCTTGTTTTGAGAATATTCCTTCTCATGGGGGCCAGGGGTGTTGCTACACTGTCTCCTCCAGCAGACACTAAACCATTCAACAGCATGAAATTCAGAAGTATCAAGTACTCTGTACCTAACTGGAGTACCTAATACATAGTTGTGTATGTAGATGTTCAATGAATGTTATTTATGTTGACAGAAAAATACAGACACAGTGATCTACATGGGTCACCCTCAGACTCCAAGTTTCTGATGGCTTTAACCTCTTAGGAAGGACTGGTAATGTT
>NW_007058858.1:0-851 GCF_000164805.1 Carlito syrichta
AAAAATCATTTTTAATTGTGGTAAAACACACATGATAGAAAATAGCATCTTAAACCTTTTATGTGTGTAATTCAGGGGCACTGAGGGCATTCATATTCTTGTATAACCACCAACACCTCCCATCTCCAGAACTCTATCTTAGAAAATGAAAAGTATGGACTCATTAAACAATAACTCCACATTCACACCTCCCCTGACTTCTGGAAGATACCATTCTACTTTTTTGTCTCTATAAACTTGACTATCCTAGGTACCTCACATAAGTAAAATCGTACAAAAGTTGTCTTTCTGTATCTCGCTTATTTCGCCTAGCATAATGTCCTCAAAGTTTACTAATGTTGTAGCATGCCAGTATTTTCTTCTTCTTTTAAATTGAATAACATTCCTATTGTATGTATATACCACATTTTGTTTCATCCATTAATGGACACAAGTTACTTCCACTTCTTGGCTATTGTGAAGAAGGCTGCTATGAAGATAGATGTACAAATTTCTCTTTTAACTTTCATTTCTTTGGCACATATGCCCAGAAGTAGAGCGGCATGAAAATTCTGTGTTTAATTTCTTGAGGAATTGCCATATTGTTTTCCATAGTAGCTGTACCATTTTACACTCCCACCAACAATGTACAGTGCTCCAATTTCTCCTCATTTTTGGCACTACTTGCTATTTTCCGATTAGTTTTGTTGTTGTTTGCTAGTATGGCATGATTTCACCATGATTTCTGATTTTTTAAAAACAGTCATCCTAGGTCAGGCATGGTGACTCAAGTCTATAATCTCAGCACCAGAGGCCACGAGTTCAGATCAGCCTAGGCAACATAGTGACATTCTGCCTCTGTTCAATTTTTT
>NW_007058859.1:0-698 GCF_000164805.1 Carlito syrichta
CCTACAAACACACATGAAGAAAATGGAAGGAACAAAAATTAACAACCTAGCAAACCACCTAAAGAAGCTGGAAAAGCAACACCACAAAAACCCTAATTTCAGCAGAAGAATACAGATCACCAAAATAAAAGCCCAAATCCAGGACATAGAAGACAAAAAGATAATACAAAAAATCAATGAAACAAAAAGCTAGTTCTTTGAAAGGATAAACAAGATCCATGGTCTCGTAGCTAGAATGACCAAGAAAAAATGAGAAAAAACCAAAATAAGCACAATCAGAAACGATGAAGTCACATCTGACCCTGAAGAAATACAAAAGATCATTGGAGACTACTACGTACATTTGTATGAAAACAAACTTGAAAACCTTAAGGAAATGGAGGACTTTCTGACATCACACAACCTACCTCAGTTGGAACAAGAAGAAATTGAGACCCTAAATAGACCAATAACAATCAAGGAAATAAACTAGGTAATAAGAAAACTACCTACAAAAAAAAAAAAAACCCCTGGTCCAGATGGCTTCTCAGCAGAATTCTACAAGACATTAAAAAAGGAGCTGATACCAATCCTACTGAAGGTATTCCAGGTGATTGAAAAAGATGGATCTCTCCCCAAATCATTTTACAAAGCCCACATCACATTGATACCCAAGCCAGGTAAAGATCCCACAAGAAGAGACTACAGGCCAATATCTT
>NW_007058860.1:0-934 GCF_000164805.1 Carlito syrichta
CTTCTTCTATGAACTTTTGGCCCAAAGATAAAGGGCATATTGCAGTGTCAGCAATGAATGTAGGTCCAGTGAGTGAGCTCTGGTGTTGCCTGGGTGGACAGAATACAGGTGGTCATGGGTGGCCATGGATGGTCATGGATGGTGCCATGGTTTGATTTGCACCCCTCCAAGCTCATGTGTTGAAGTTTCCACCTCCAGTATACCATCATGTCTCCATATTTGGATATAAGGCTTTGCAGAAGACATTAGGTTAAAATGAGGCCTTTAGAATGGACTTTAATCTGACTGGTCTTCTAATAAAAAGAGGACATATGGACTCACAGAAAGATACCAGGGACATCCATGTGCAGAGGACAGGCCATGTGAGGACATAAGAAGGCAGCTGGGTGGTCTGCAAGTCAAGGAGAGAGACCACAGAAGGAATCAACAATGCCAACACCTTGGTCTTGGGCTTTGAGCCTCCAGAACTGTTAGGCAATGAATTTCTGTTGTTGAAGCCCCTCCTTTCTGCCCATGGTACTTGTCTGCAGCAATGCTAATAGATGGAGACACACGGGCAGAAGTCTGTTGGCCTCTTCTGAACTTGACTCTGCCATCAGCAGCATCTGAGAAAGACAAGGGAGACAGGAAAGGGAGCCCCCTCTTCCCCAAACCTCCACAGGAATGTGTGTCTCCCCTAGAGCATTTTGGTTGATGTACCCGTAGACGCTGTGGAAACATAAATTTTCTCAGTGCAGAGATTAAATTCACCTAGCTCTGTCCACTAAGAAGCATCCTAGGTCATATGAGAAGTCATGATTCACCTGCCAGTCACTCAACTTATTCCTAAGAGAGTGGACCACAGGTCCCACAGATTCCCACTGGGGAGGAGAGAGCTTCAGAATGGAGCAGTGCACTGGGGTTCCATCTGAGCATCCTGCTATCATCATGGGGA
>NW_007058861.1:0-863 GCF_000164805.1 Carlito syrichta
CACAGCAGGCACTCGGCAAATCAAGATTTACCTGGAAAATGGTAGTTTTCACTTATCTTCACATCTCTAAGGCTGGAAGAATGATGGGAACTTAAGAGTCTTCACCCTTCAGTTTTGATAACAGAAGCCACCATATTCTGAACAAAAAGAACTTCAGCCCTAAATAATCTGAATTATTAAAAAAGACTCTGAAGGTTTTCTGATGCCAGTGTTAGCACTCAGATGGCAAAAAAAATAAAGTATGGATGGGGGAGGGCAGGACTCCAAGGACTGTAAGAAGTCACAAAATGCTTTTTTAAAAAAGGTATTATTCTGAATAAATGCTTAGGGAGACTAACTTCGTAGCAATAAGATTACAAAGTGCATAAAAGCTAGCCATGTTGGTGTAAATAATCTTACTACCATTAAAAAAATTTGATGGGAAAAGACATCTAAAAGTGCATAAAAGCTATCCACGATGGTATGAATAATCTTACCATCATAAAAAAATTTACTGGTGAAAGACATCTCCAAAGAGAAGTGTCAGAATTTTTTGAATAGGAGGTACAGAGGGGATGGAGAAAACACTATTTTGAAATAAAACACCAGAAAGTTAGGCAGAATCTTCTTTCATGATGAAATGTAAAAGATAATTTTTGAAGTGTTAAAAAGTAGGAACCATCTCCCCACGGGAAGATCAGAAGCTCTAAAAAATGGTGATGTTATAAATTTAACAAAAAGAAAGATTAGAAGCAAATGTTTGCAAACAACATATCTGACAAAGGTCTTATGTCATGGATTATATAAACTACTCTCACAACTAAACAGTGTGTACACATATTCTCTCTCTGTCTCTCTCTCTCTCTTTCTATCTCCTCCAGTTA
>NW_007058862.1:0-963 GCF_000164805.1 Carlito syrichta
ACAAGCAGAGAAAAACAGATCTGCTTAAACTGCCCCACCATTCTCCAGGCAGAGACTTCCATTGCCCTGCCCACCTATCAACAAACTTTACCTCATTTCCTAAGGCCAGATATTGCAGCGCGCGGGGAAGTTTTGGGTCCCTGCTACCTCCGGCTCTCTCCCCAGCTGCATTGTCTCCAGCACAGCACCCGGCACTGCCAGTCACAGAGGGAGGCTCTGAGTGCCTGCCTCTCAGAGACACCGGTCCCATTCCTGGCTGAAGTACTCTGTAGGGTCCCAGTGCCACTCTCACTGCCCACAGCCTGCCCTTTGGAACTTTGGAGCTCTGGAACTCCGTGTCTATCCTGGCTGAGGCACTCAGCATGAGACCTCAAGCCTGAGGACCCAGACAAGTGGAGAAAAACAGATCTGCTCAAACTGCCTCGCCGTTCTCCAGGCAGAGACTTCCATTGCCCCGCCCACCTAGCAACAAACTTTACCTCATTTCCTAAGGCCAGATATTGCAGGGTGTGGGGAAGTTTTGGGTCCCTGCTCAATCCGGCCCACTCCCCAGCTGCATTGTCTCCAGCCCAGCACCCGGCAACGCTGGTAACACAGGGAGGCTCTGGGCGCCTGCCCCTCAGAGACACTGGTCCCATTCCTGGCTGAAGTACCCTGTGGGGGACCCAGAGCCACTCTCGCCGCCTACTGCCTGCCCTTTGGAGCTTTGGAACTCTGGAACTCTGGGATCACCCATGCTGAGGCACTCAGTGTGAGACCCCAAGCTGGGGAACCCAGACAAGTGGAGAAAAACAGATCTGGGTAAACTACCTTGCTATTCTCCAGGCAGAGACTTCCATTGCCCCACCAACCTATCAACAAACTATACCTCAGTTCCTAAGGCAACAGCACGAAACAGGAGACAAAGCCCCACCCCTATGCTGCAATGAAAAACAAAAGGGAGAGGCTGGAATCAGAGATCAC
>NW_007058863.1:0-690 GCF_000164805.1 Carlito syrichta
TTGTCAAGTGACTCGAGCCTCTGTCCTGAGTAATTAACCTACATAGAAGGTCAAACGTTGACTGAAGTTCTATTGCAAAATAGCATAGGATAATAATAGGGACACTTGGACTTGAATATGTTGCATCCTTTGTTCTTGTGCCAGCATGAGCTCCATTGAGCTCTTTGACACCAGTACACAGAAGAGGGTGTGCGATTTAGGAGATAAGCCTGATCCAGTGAAGGCTGCTCTTGAGAGGAGTGCCCAGGTAGAAGGGACCTGGAGCCATACCAGACTGACAGTCAGTCACAAGGTGTAATGGAGCAAGTTCTGAGGAAGGACTATGACCAGAAAGGGAAGCAGGAGGCTGTAATGGAAGGATGTAACATCTGATAACAAATCTCCAAGGTTATGCAAAATTGGAGTTTGTAGATTGCACACAAATATAACATTAGAAAAGAGCCATGGGCAAGACCTCATCTCTATAATAAATCAAAAAATTAGCCAGGCATGGTAAGGTGTACCTGTAGTTCCAGTTACTTAGAAGGCTGAGGCTGAAGGATCACTGGAACCCAGCAGGTCGAGTCTGCGGTGGCTGGAAGTGGCTACTGCACTCCAGTCTGGACGACAGAGTGAGAGTCCAACTAAAAAAGAAAAAATAAGTTCCAGCTACTTGGAAAGCTGAGGTGGAAGGATCGCCGGAGCCCAGCA
>NW_007058864.1:0-1513 GCF_000164805.1 Carlito syrichta
CAGGTCGAGGCTGTGGTGGCCGGGAGCAGCCATTGCACTCTAGTCTGGGCAAGAGAGTGAGACTCCAACTCAAAAAAAAAAAAAAAAAGAAGTTTCACCGCTTGCAAATCCTCATTGCTCTGCCTATTTTTTCCTCCTTTCCCTCTTCTTCTTTTAATAGATCATGACTTTGGTGTGACATCTAATCCCTGGTGAGCACTAAATTTATTTATACATTTTACTGTTTTCACAATTTTGCCTTTTTCCAGATGCTATATTGGTGGAATTATACAATTTGTTGCCTTTACACATTAGTTTCTTTTACTTTGTAATACATATCCATACTTCCTGTGTCTTTGTGGCTTGATAACGCACCCCTTTTTAGTGCTGAGTAATAATATTTCATTACTTTGTTGGACCATGGTTTTTTATCAGTTCACCTACTGAAGGACATCTTGGTTGCTTCCAGGTTTTGGTGATTATGAATTATGTGTCTATAATCATCCTTGTTCAGGGTTTTGCATGAACATACCTTTTCAAATCATTTGGGTAAATACCAAGAAGCATGGTTGCTCGAGCATATGGTGAGAGTTCTTTTAGTTTTATGAGAAGATGCCAAACTGTCTTCTAGAGGCTGTGTCATTTTGCATTTCCACCAGCAATAAATGAGAGTGTAAGTTGCTCTATATCCTTACCAACACTCAATATTTTCAGTGTTCTCTATTTTGGTCATTATATTAAGTGTGGAGTCATATCTAGTTGTTTTAGCTTTCATTTCCCTGATAAAATATGACATTAAGAACTTGTCATAAGCTTATTTGTCATTTTTCTATTTTGTTTCATGAGATGACTGTTAAGTCTTTGGCCCATTTTTAATCAGTTTTCTTATTTTTATGTTGTTGAGTTTGAATCATTATTTGTGGTTTTTGGGTAAGATTTTTTTTTATCAAGATGTCTTTTATAAATATTTTCTCCAAATCTGTGGCTTGTGTTTTCATTCTCTTGACAGTGTCTTTCACAGAAAGAAAAATTTAAGTATAATGAAATGTATCATATTTATTTTCTTCTTCTTTTGATAGACCATGGCTTTGGTGTGACATCTGAAAAGGTATTCACATGCAGCACTATTTGTGCTGTATTATCTTTGCTACTTTGTCAAAATTAGTTGACTATATTCATGGGGTCTATTTCTGGACTCTCTATTCTGCTCTAATGATACATTTATTTATTATTTTGCCAATACCACACTGTCTTGATTACTGTAGCCATATAGTATGTTTTGAAATTGAGAGTGTTAGTCGTCCAACTTTGTTCTTTTCCTTTAATACTGTGTTGGGCACTCTGGATGTTTTGTCTTTCTAGAGAATCTTTAGAATCTGTTTTATCCACAAAAAATTGCCTGGAATTTTAATTGGAATTGGATTAATCTATACATTAACTGAGAAAAATTGCCATCTGGAAAATATCAAGGCTTCCTATCCATGAACATGTAATATCTCTTTTTTCATTTTGGTCTTCTTTGACTTCTTTCAGC
>NW_007058865.1:0-982 GCF_000164805.1 Carlito syrichta
GGCCTTGTTCTCTTGCTGCCTTTAAGATTTTTCCTTTTATAGCTACTTTGTTTAGGCGAATTATTATGTGTCTGGGAGTTGGTCTTCTCATTTGTTGTCTTGCAGGGGTTCTCTGAATTCCTTGTGTTTGGATTTTTTCATCCTTAATGAAATGAGGGAAGTTTTCTTGAATGATTTCATGAAATGTTTGTTCCAGTGTGGCTTCTGTTTCTCTCTCTGCCTCAGAAAGTCCAATTACTCTTAGGTTTGTTCTCTTGAAGCGATCATTCATCTCTTGCAGCTTTTGTTCTGTCTTTTTGAGCTTCTTTTCTGTGCTTTTGACAGTTTGGATTAGTTCTGTGTTTTGGTCTTCAATCTCTGAGATTCTTTCTTCTGCTTGGCTGATTCTGCTTTCCATGCTTATTAGTCTGCTGTTCATTTCCATCACAGTATTCTTTACTGCTGTCATTTCTGACATCAGCTCCTTCCTATTTTCCTCTTGTCACTCCTCAATTTTTTTAATTCTCTCCATTAATGTCTTGATGTCTGGGTTTGTTGCATGAAACTAGTCATTTTGGGGGCTCTTCATTGTTTGTGTTCCAGAATCTGTTTTCTCAGTGTCTGATCTCCCAGGGGTCTGTGTGAGACCTATATTCTTTTGGTTTTTCTTCATTTGTGCCGTTTTTCCCCCTCCCTACTTTTTCTTTTCCTCCACGTCACCATCTTCTTTAATTCTGTTACTCAGGGGTAAAGGGATTGATTTTACTTCTGTTTGTTCAATCTCCTATTCTTTATGTATGCCCTCTTACTTTGTTCAATTCTGGAGTTGCACTGAAGGTTGGAGGTGATCCTCTGTGCAGTTTTGAGATTTACTTAAGGGGGGAGCTCTGACTCAAAGTCTATCTGCAGGTCCTGGTTTTTGCTGACAGGTGTGTGGATAATGTGGAGCCCACTTCCCACTGCCCTGGAATCTGTCCGTGCAGTGGGGCTGTAGGTTACTCCG
>NW_007058866.1:0-606 GCF_000164805.1 Carlito syrichta
CGTGACAGAGTGAGACTCCAACTCAAAAAATAAAAAATAAAAAGTAAGAAAGACAATTCAGTGAATGATAAAACAACAACATAAAGTTTAAAATATTTCATCTTGGGCTGGGCACGGTGGCTCAAGCCTGTAATCCCAGCATTTTGGGCGGCCGAGGAGAGAGGATTGATTGCCTGAGCCCAGGGATTCGAGACCAGCCTGGACAACTTGGTGAGACCTCGTTTCTTCAATAAACAAAAAAATTGGGCCGGGCTCAGTGGCTCAGCCTGTAATCCCGCGCCTTTGGGAGGCTGAGGTGAGTGGATTGCCTGAGCCCGCGGGTTCGAGACCCGCCTGGGCAGCGAGACCTCATCTCTACAATAAATTAAAAAATCAGCCGGGCGTGGTAGCGCATGCCTGTAATTCCGGCTACTCGGAAGGCTGAGGCGGAAGGATCGCCGGAGTCCAGCCGGTCGAGGCTGCGGTGGCCGGGAGCGGCCACTACACTCCAGTCTGGGCGACAGAGTGAGACTCCAACTCAAAAAAAAAAAAAAAAAAAAAAAAGATGGATATATGTGTGTGTGTGTGTGTGTGTGTGTGTGTGTGTGTGTGTGTGAGTGTGAGCGT
>NW_007058867.1:0-835 GCF_000164805.1 Carlito syrichta
GTTTTGCTTCGGGATCTCAATTCTGCTCCATTGATCTATATACCTGTTCCTGTACCAATACCAAGCTGTTTTGATGATTGTAGCTTTATAGTAAAGTTTGAAGTCTGGTATTGTGATACCACCTGCTTTGTTTTTTTTACTGAGGATTGTTCTGGCTATTCTTGGACGTTTGTGTTTCCATATGAATCCCTGTGTTGTTTTTTCTAGGTCTGAGAAGAATGTTGTTGGTAATTTAATGGGTATTGCATTGAATTTGTAGATTGCCTTAGGTAAGATGGACATCTTCACAATGTTGATTCTTCCGATCCATGAGCATGGAATATTTTTCCACTTGTTCATGTCAGCTTTGATTTCTTTGAGCAGTGTTTTGTAATTTTCATTATAAAGGTCTTTCACGTCTCGCTAATGCCATGGAGATTGCAACCCTCTAGTTCCCCTGATGTTTAGTTCTCTTACTGTTGAAAAAACCAAAAACATTGGTTGATCCAGCCAATGTAACTTCTAAAACTTATGGAGGAAAGATGCACAGTTCATGTCAAAGGGAAATGATGGATATCAAGCCATTCACTGATTAACTCCTACCTCCAATTGATTGACATCACGAAGAGACCTTGTGTAGAAGTACACCAGCATCATTATAGTAGGGTATAATTCTCCTATGCCCAGTCTTCGATCTTATAATGTCTGCAGTGTTAAAATGTTTTGCAAATCATGCCAAGGACACAGACTAGATAATGTCTCCTCATGGGAAATTTACATCTCTTAAGTTTCTATACTTGCACTCTTATATAAGATCCAGAGAGTACTTAGTATTAAAATAGGTGAAGCAGCTAGC
>NW_007058868.1:0-733 GCF_000164805.1 Carlito syrichta
AAATAAAAATACACTGACAAAACATTGAAGTAAGAGCATGCTTATAAATATAAAAACAGGAAATTGACTTTTTATGCAACAAAAATGCGAATTGATAGTCTTTACATAGGCAGGATTCTGTTTGATATGTGGCTCAGCCTGTAATCCCGTGCCTTTGGGAGGTTGAGGTGAGTGGATCACCTGAGCCCGCGGGTTCAAGACCCGCCTGGGCAGACGAGACCTCATTTCTACAATAAAAATCAAAAAAATCAGCCGGGCGTGGTAGCACGGGCCTGTAATTCCGGCTACTCGGAAGGCTGAGGTGGAAGGATCGCCGGAGGGCGACAGAGTGAGACTCCAACTCAAAAAAAAAAAAAAAAAAAAAGCTCACACTTGATAGGCAAGTGAAAACCTGTCAAACTGTTTATAATATGTTAATGTGAACTTAGAATAAATATAGTAGGGTATCCGATGTCCCCTTTCTGGTGTAAGAAATAATAGAGCCATGAAAAATATACATATGTGTGTGTTAAAAATTTTGCTTTTATGTAGTTTTTATATATCTTGAATAATAACTCTGCCTAGAAATAACTGCATTTCATGTTTGATATATTTCTATGCTCATGAATTTCCTTTTGAAGTCAGTCAGCCACAGTAAAATTTAAAATTTCAGTGTTCGTAATTTGATATAGGAATAAATGTAAATAACGTTGGCTCAAAATATGGATGTTAACTAAAAGAAAAGAGATAGGAG
>NW_007058869.1:0-789 GCF_000164805.1 Carlito syrichta
TCTACAAGAAACTCAAATGCCAGAAAGGAAAAAAAAAACAGTCTCTTTTAAAAGTGGGCAAAAGATATAAATAGACACTTCTCAAAAAAAGATATAAGGGCAGTCAACAGACACTCAGGCATCATCAGAAAAATGCAAATCAAAGCTACATTGAAATACCACCTAAGCCCAGTAAGAATGGCCATCACCAAAATACAAACAACAACAGATGCTAGCAAGGATGTGGAGAAAAAGAAAGGCTTCTACACTGCTGGTCGAAATGTAAGGTAGTGCAACCTCTTTGGAAGACATGTGGTGATTTCTGAAAATACTACAAATTGATCTTCCATATGACTCAGCAATTCCCCTATTGGTAATATACCCAGAGGAACTCAAATCATTCTACAAAAAAGATACCTGCACATGTATGTGTGTTGCAGCTCTATTCACAATAGCAAACACTTTGAAACAACAATGTTGCCCATCAAACCTGGACTGGATAAAGAAAACGTGGTACATGTACAAAATGGAATATTATGTAGCCATAAAAAGGACAAACATATGGACTTGGCAGCAATTTGGATAGATTTGGAGTTGATGATACTCTGTAGTCTATCACAGAAACAAAGAACAGAGTACCATATGTTCTCACTCATAAGCAAAACTTGACCAATCATAATACTATGAGAAAATGTTTGGCAGTAATGGGAAACTGTCAGGGGAGGGGAGTGGGACTGGCAGTTTGAGGGAAACTGCTAGGGGTGGGGGCATACCTCATCAGCAAGGGTACTGGCATGATCAACGTTTGTA
>NW_007058870.1:0-693 GCF_000164805.1 Carlito syrichta
CTTCCTGGTGGAGAAGTGTGTAAATCTTGAGTAGGGAAACATTTAGTATAGCTTGGGCACTGAACTGTGTGTTCTGAGGAGAATAATGACAGGGTTCAGGTAGAATTTGGGCCACTACCTTCATGATCTTACATGTAGAAAATTTGCAAGCCTAAGAAGAACATGAAGTTGTTTTGTGGAGCACAGGGGAGATTTCCTTATTGATTTAGAATTAGATAGGAGAGGATTGGCAGTAATGGGAAACCATGGGGAGAGAGGGGAGACAGGATTGGCGGTAGTGATAATCTACCTGAGGAAGGGGGACGCACACCTCATCACCAAGTGTACCAGCATAATGAACATTTGTATACTTAACCTTGAATTGTACCCCACATTTTTTAAAAAATAAAAAAATTAAAAGTTAAAGAAAAAGAGATTGGGATGTTTTGAGATGTTGAAAGATACTTTTTCCTTCACTGATATCACTGTGTCTTCATGACTGTCATTATCTTCATATTTAATAACTTGATTTTCTTGACCTTATTCTTTTCTAGAATGGTCTTGGCTGTTCTTTAGTCTTGTTCTTTCATATTAGATTTAGAATTAGTTTGTCATGTTCTTTGCCTTGCAGTAAGTTTAAAGATTAATTTAGACAGAAATTCTTTTTGCTATTAAATCTTTCAATTTATGAAGAAGGTATGTCTTCATTTGATT
>NW_007058871.1:0-1178 GCF_000164805.1 Carlito syrichta
CTCTCCCAGGCGTCTGGGAGAGACCCATACTCTTCTTTTGGTTTTTCTTCATTTCTGTAGATTTTTCTCCCTTTACCCCTTTCCCTCCCCCTCTTCAATTCTGTTTTTGAGGGAAGGTGGGGTTGCTTTTATTTCTCTTCTGCAATGACCTGTTCTTCCTTATGAAGGTCTTCTGGTTTTGTTCACTTTTCCCTCTCCTTTACAGTCTGTCTATTCAGCAGTTTGCAGTCTTGGTCCCTAGATTTAAAAAGGGGGCATATAGAAGAGGAAAATAATGGAGGAAGGGGGGGTCAATAGGGAGTTAGAAAGAGAGAAGCGCGAGAGGGAAAACAGATATACATACCATCTATCAGGTGAGAACGAGGCACAGGGCTGGGAGAAGTTGAAGAAAGACACGTAAGAAAGAGTACTGATAGCTACATAGTACTAAAGAGTACTGAAGCAACACAGAGACAGGGCAATAAAATCGAGAAATAGTGTAAGTCAGAAGGTAAACAACAAACGTGATCTAAACCAACAGTTACAATGATAAAATCATAAGTCAAAATGAGCGAAAGAGAGAAGTGCGAAAGGGATAACAGATATACACACCAGCTATCAGGTGAAAAACAGTCACAGGATAGGGAAGAAGTGAAGAAAGACACGTAAGAAAGATTGCCTAAGGAGTATTGATAGCTACACAGACACAGGTCAATAAAATCGAGAGACAGTGTAGGTCAGAAGGTCAACAACAGACGTGATCTAAACTAACAGTTACAATGATAAAATCATAAGTCAAAATAAGCGAAAGGGAGAAGTGCAAGAGGGAAAACAGATATACATACTAACTATCAGGTGAGAGAGAGACACAGGGCTGGGAAGAAGTGAAAAAAGGCAGGTAAGAAAGATTCCCTAAAGAATACTGATAGCTAAACAGAGACAGGCCAAAAAAATCAAGAAACAGTATAAGTCAGAAGGTAAACACCAAACGTAATCTAGACCAACAGTTTCAATGATAAAATCATAGGTCAAAATAAGCGATCAAACTAGAGTCACTTCTGTGATCTCCGATTCCAGCCTCTCCCTTTTGTTTTTCGTTGCAGCATAGGGGTGGGGCTTTGTCTCCTGTTTCACACTGTTGCCTTAAAAGCTGAGGTAAAGTTTGTTGCTAGGTGGGCGGGGCAATGGAAGTCTGCCTG
>NW_007058872.1:0-3103 GCF_000164805.1 Carlito syrichta
ATAATATAATTTAATGTAATAAAAATAAAGTTTACAGGAAGAATAAAATAAAAGAATTAACAAATCTCCCCAGTCTCCCTCAATTTGCGATTAAAGAACAATGCAATTTGCCCCTTTAGCAATTACTTCAAAAGACCAAACTTGTGAAAATTAAAAGTTGTTATTAATAGAATGGGTCATTTTTCACTCACTGGAGCAGGTAAAAGTACACAACATATTAAGTAATGTGCATAACACCAACTAACCACCAAAAATTGGGAGAAAAAACTTTTAAATTAGTTTAAATACATTTAGGGATTATCAGTGTTTTAAAACTATTAAGGATTATTTCATTTCCAACACAACAAATAGCAAGTCACTCAATGACTCCCAAGTAGTATATCGCTAACTAAAAATAAATTACACAAGCAAACAAGCAGCAGCAGCCATTGGCAAAAACAAAACAAAACAAAAAGAAACAGAAAACTCATCTTAAAGAAATGATCACCAAATAAAATAATAGCATTTATATTCTTGACTTTTTAAAGTTCTTGGACATAAAGACATCTAAATTTGATTTCCAGAAATTGCTACACAGTCCTAACTTCATTGTCACCAAACCTTTACTTAAAATGTAATTGTACAAGATAGTGGTTGAGATATTCCCATAAAGTAGCATAAGCAGTCATTTTACATTCTGGTTTATATGAAACAACCTCAGTTTATGACTGCTTTCCCAATTTGGAAGATAAAATAGTTGGTCATTGTTTTTCTACTATGAGCTCAGACTCTCTGAATCTGTGACAAACTTCCTACTTAGGCAAATAAATAAGAATTTAGGAGGTTGGTGGAAATGGGAACAAAGTTTTTAATAATTGGACCAGCAGAAATGGGTCAAATTTTCCTACTCTCTACCAGTTCACATCTCTTTAGCCTGACATGGAAGCTGAAAAGTTATGGTCACTTACTGTATATTTCTGAACACTTCTTCTACAGATGAAAGTACACAAATGCAAATCTCAGGTCTATTTGACATTGAGATACCCAAAACCTCATGAAAACCAAAGCAAATATAATAAAATCACTTAAAATGCTTGACTGGCACATACCATGAAAAGGTAAACATTCTAGGTGATTGCATAAAAGTTTATTGTCACCAAAACTAATAATAAAAGACCTTTGATTTTATCAATGAAATACTTAACAATTGAAAAATGCTACACTACTAGTTTCATAGTTGTAAAGCCGAAGACTGTCAACAAACTAGTAGTTACCTGATGAGCTCACCTGTCCTCCCCCAACTCAAGAGAAGCATTCATGTGCACATAACAGGGAATTCTATCCTCTTAAAAAACATTATTTGAAGACCAATAGTTTGCCCCTGAGGAAAATAATTTATTAGCAGGTAGCAAGTGAGACAAAGAAATCTTTTCAATTGAGATAAAATAATGATGGAGCTAGAGATTACGCTGCTTTAGATTATTAACTAAATGCTTCTTCATCAATAAATAAATAATATTTGGTCCCAATGTTGACTGTCAAGGCAAGTAGTGAGAAAAGTCATATAAAATGAACTTTTAAGTTTTGAACTTTTAAGTGAAGCGATTCTAGCAAATATCTCCAAATGGCATAACAAACGTTTCAAAATAAGACTTTATTTTTTTAAAAGGACATTTATTCTAAAGGAAAACGTTGAAATTGGGCTTACTCCAAGGAAAAACTATTTTAAAACATTTCATAGATCCCCAGTTAATTTTTTCCTTATTTCAGATGGAAAAATGTCTTTTTAAATAATGTGTCATACTGACCCCTCATTATCCTCTCAGAAGCCTATGCTAGCTATGATATCCTAGGAAGAAATTAACAGCATAGGCAAAAACATATCAGCAAAAGTTAATTCATATATTCTTTAGGTTAAAAAAGCAATGTAAGCTGGCCTCGGTGGCTCAGCCTGTGATCCCAAACCTTTGGGAGGCTGAAGTGAGTGGATTGCCTGAGCCCGCAGGTTCGAGACCCGCCTGGACAGCGAGACCTCATCTCTGCAATAAATCAAAAAATCAGCCAGGTGTGGCAGCGCATGCCTGTAATTCCGGCTACTTGGAAGGCTGAGGTGGAAGGATCACCTGAGCCCAGCAGGTCGAGGCTGCGGTGGCCGGGAGCGGCCACTGTACTCCAGTCTGGGTGACAGAGTGAGACTCCAACTCAAAAAAAAAAAAGCAATGTAAGGAGAATCAACCTCCTTCACAGACACACACACACACACACACACACACACACACACACACACACACAGACAAAAAGAGGCATCCTCCATACTGATAGAAAATCCACTTTTAAAATGCTTTAAAAATAATATTAATACAATTATTTTTAATGAACCACATGAGGGGAAAAAAGATTTGCCTACATCCAAACTCATTCCTTCATTTTTATCCAATATTACAAGACAGGTCTATTTCTTGCCTACTAAGATGAAGAAAGCTTTCACAGGTACAAGCTACCCAAAATAATGTTTAGTTTGTCCATGGTGAGAGAACCACAGTTTTGCTACAATGAACCACTTGCTCACCAAGACTGGCATGGAGAACAATATCAGGACAGGCAAAGAAAAAGGAAGAAGTAGAGGGATGCAAGAAGGGAAGTAGAAAGGAAGAGAAGGGGGGAGAAAGGATACTGTCATTCTCAGAATGGATACAAGGACATCCATGTAGCAGGCTCATTACTGAGGACTTAGCTATACCAATGCCACTCTGGCTCTCATGACTTAGTATAAATATAGATTCATTAAGGTCCCATTTTTGCAAAGTACATGAGTTTTATTAAAATGGATATTGCATTTAATTTGTTAGGCAAATTGATACTGCATCTATAATTAGACATTCCATCATATTAGAAGACTACTTTATCAACATGTATGCAGTAACTCATTATTTTAATTTCCCTAAACTATGTCTCTGGAATTGCCACAAGAAAAACTGGTTTTAATAAAACACAGGATTATGTGGTGTTGGATGATTACTCCCAAAATACATTCAAGTGGGTCTGCTATGCACACTTACATAGAAATCTGAACCCAGAAAAGCTCATGGTTCAAAAATAAAGCATAAATTTAGTGTAAGGGTGC